>NW_026594377.1:2256710-2309862 GCF_907164565.1 Psammomys obesus | reverse complement strand
TAGATAGATAGATAGATAGATAGATAGATAGATAGATAGATAGATAGATAGACAGACAGATAGATAGATAGATAAAAGTTTATTTAGGACTATAGTTCCAGAGGGGTAAGAGTCAATCATGGCAGGCAACAGTCATGGTGGACTGATACAGGAGCTGAGGGTTCATATCCTTTGTTGTAAGTGTGAAGGAGAGAAAACAAACTGAGAGTAGGACAGGGTCTTAAACTCTCCAGGCCTGTCTCAGTGACATGACATGGTTCCTTCAGTTAGGCTTTTTAAGTGTCCCCAAACAGCACCACCAATTCCGGACCAAATGTTAAAGTGCATGAGCTTATGGGAGACATATTCATTCAAACCACCACAGACACCATCCCCAAGACCTGGAGATTCATTTCATGTGGTGACAGAGAGGGAGTATATCCACCAAGAATAGGGCCTGAGGTCTAGCTTTTGTGATTCAAAAGATGGAGCTAATATTTAAAACAACATATATTGAAGATTCAGAAAAAAGGCTAGTGTTTTTGGCTAGTGGGTTTGGAAGCGCTGATTCTGAACTGGATACAAGAATGACAGACAGACAGGGGTGGGGCTTTGCAAGAGAGTTCTGCCTACATTCTTCAAACTATCTGACTGGGCAAGCACCTGCTCTTCCAATTCCTGACACTAAATAAAACTTCCTAGGCCAATTAGTGGTTTGCTAAGCACTTGCATATCTTTTAAATCCCTTATCTTCAGGATATAGTTCAGTGGTTGAGAATATGTTTCCTTTGCCCAGATTTCTTGGTTCTGGTTGCTCTCCTTGTGGAGCCCCTGTCCTCTCGAGGTCTTACTATCTCCCCCTTCTTTCATAAGATCCCCTGTACTCTGCCCAAAGTTTGGCTATGTGTCTCAGCATCTGCTTTAATACCCTGCAGGGAAGAGTCTTTCAGAGACCCTCTGTGGGAAGTTCCTGTCCTTTTCCCTGTTTTCTCCTTCTTCCAATGTCTGTACTATTTGCCTTTCTGAGTGAAGATTAATCATCTTACCCAAGGTCTTTCTTCCTGCTTAGCTTCTTTAGGTGGTGTGCAGATTTTAGTATGATTATCCTATATCTGAGCAAAGGGATCTTTTCTGAGACTGATTCTCCAAACAAGTACCATGCATGGAGATAACCTAGAACCTCTGCTCCATTATAGCCCATGGCAGCTCAGTCTCCAAGTGGGTTTCCTAGTAAGGGAAAAAGGGACTGTTTCTGACATGAACTCAGTGGCTGGCTCTTTGATCACCTCCCCCTGAGGGGGGAGCAGCCTTACCAGGCCACAGAGGAAAACAATGCAGCCAGTCCTGATGAGACCTGATAGGCTAGTGTCAGAGGGAAGTAGAGGAGGACCTCCCCTATCAAAGGATTTTGGGGGAAGGACATGGGAGGAGATGAGGAAGAGAGGGTGAGATTAGGAGGGGACAAAGGAGGGGCCTACATCTGGGATACAAAGTGAATAAACTGTAATTAATAAAAACTAAATTTTAAAAAAGAGAGAGAAAATATGGTTCCTGGAGTTAGCGTACTTGAATCCTGCCTTATTTTGTTTCTTTCAGCCTGGGTTTCCCAGACACGAAAAGGCCTTCTGTGCAGAGATTTTTAGGCTGAAAACTGAGATAGTATATGGAAAGCATTTGCCATAGTTATTGCAGCAAAGTCAACTTTCCATCATTGGGAGTCAAACTCAGTCAAATGGTAGGACTACGATCAGAATGGCAGTATCATCAGGGACAAAAAATGGACTAGTGATTCTGCAAAGTGACTGAGCTGGTCGAAGTATAATGACCACCAGAACTCCACACCCAGTACTCTGTCACTGGCCTCTAAACTGCAGTCTAGGAATTAAACCAAACATTTGACCTTTGATGCTTATTGGTCCTACATCTGTGAATTCAAACAATACTTTGAAAAGATTTTTTTAAATGTACTTCTACTGAACACATACAGATTTTTAAGCGATTCCCTAATTCAGAAAAACTGTTTCAATAACAATTCTAGCTATTATAAATAATCTAGAAATTATTTAAAGTATAAGGGAAGATATTTATTACATGCAAAATATGATGTCATTTATACAAGGGACATAAGCATTTCCAAATTTGAAAATTAGCCAGAGCCCTGGACCTAAAAGCCTACGTTACAAAGGGAGAACTGTAACTCATATCTGTACCATCCCTTCCTCAACCCTAGTTTATTTTTAAAGAGAAAAGGGGAGGGAAGGAGAGGAGGGGAGGAAGAGGAATGGAACATTGCTTTTGGTTAGTAGAGCAAAGGGAGTCTTATGGAGCCTCTTGAGATTCTGGGAGAAAGACAGAAGGGAAGGTAAAAAGATAATCTGAAAAGTACTCCTTAGATTCGCATTTGAATAGAATGTTACCCAGGAGAGGAAAGATGCATGGATGTGAGAGTGCCTGGAGTGGAGGTAGCACAGTGGACCTCAAGATAATATATTTCATTGCTGTAGACATGAGACTGTAAGCATCAATCAAGTTTTTCTGCACCTGAAGACTCACCGTTGGGTCCACTGAATGCAAAATCAGTATCAGAAAGACAGCAACTAACCCTTGGATGAAACCTCCAGGTCCCCAGCATGCTTCTGAATTAAAATTTCCCAGCAGCACAAGATTCACTAGTGTTCTGATTTCAGCTGCTGCTGCTAATCCCCGAGTTCAGACTGACTCTAAATAGTGACAAAGAATGCATTCCTAACTAAGAATTCAGATGTATGAAGAGTAAGGATTCTTTGATCCCTTCTTTTTGCAACATGTCACTCCTTTTACTATGGGTCTCACTGAAAAGCTTTTTCTCAGGGTGGGCATAAAAAGCTTCCACATGAAAAATAAAATTAGAATATGGTCCTTTGATTATACACATGAAACTGCAAAGCATGCTGAAATTAGAACTGCATTTGAATAATCGCCAAGGAACAAAATAATGAAACATCCTATCACGTGCTACAGTGACTAACCTTACAGCAGGCAGCTGTGGAAAGCAAGAGACAGGCCTCTGAAGCCACCGCATGCTCATTAACCGCTACCACCCCCTTACTAGAAAGATGCCGTGCGGGAGAGAGAGACAGGGAGAGAGAGAGAGAGTTTATGCAGGTGTTCACAGTATAGACAATCTTGGTGATCATTTCTCTAGTGATTTTTGTTGTTGTTGTTGTTTGTTTTGAGACAGGGTCTCTTCTTGGTCTAGCATCTACCAAAAAAGGCCAGCGAGAACTAGAGATCCACCAATCCCTGCCTCCCCAGTCGCGGGGTGACTAGTGCATGCTGCTGTACGTGGCTTTTTAAAATGAAGGTTCTGGGGATCAAACTTAGATCTTTATGCTTGCAAGGCAAGCGCTATCTCCTCAGCCCCGTATGTGGGGTTCTCACGGAAGAACACATGTGGCATGCCACCGTGAACTACCATCTCTCAAATCCATGTCACTGGATAGCACCCAACTGACTACCAAATATGTACGAAATGCTTGCTGTGTAAAAAGGACCAAACTGAAGTAAGAGATGAAGGAAGATCTTTTGAAGCTGTGTGTTTTTATTAGACAGAGATGGGGACACTTGGTCTAAAAGACCGTGAACCTAAGATATGCTGTACATCTTACTGCCCTCTCCTTCCCCCATTCTCATCCAAGTCCACTATGAAGGGCAGATGTTAAAAGTAGGGAAATCTAAAAATTCCCTATTTTATTGACCATGTGAATTTTTTGAGTATTTTTTTTTTCTGGCTTAACTAGTCTCTTCGCTATCAAATCTTTTTTATATGACCTCAGGGAAAGCTGAAAATACAATGGGCTTGTTGTAGTCCCTTCCACTTTGTTATTTTTTAATATTAATTCCTTCTCTGTACAAAGAAAAGGTGAGACTTCTTTTCCCTTAGAAGAAACTTAATGGGTCTCAAGACTGATGTAAATGCAATTATCCTGTGGAGTGGAGAGTCGGGGAGGTTCAGCTTTTAATGAACATCACTTAATCTTCATTAAAAGCTTTACAATGAGATCGTGAGTTTTATCAGGTTCCTTAGTCAGAGAGAGCTAACCAGGGTGTCACTGAAGTTCCTCTTTTGTTTATTTCAGATGTTCCTGCTCAGTGATATGAATGACATGAGCAACAACGCCATACTGGATTGTAGCTTTGTCCGACAGCCCAGAGGTCCACCTCAGGACGTAGATGAAAGGTGCTGAGAAAGAACCCAGGGAGACTGCCTCACCTCAACACACAGCCAGGACTGTGCCCTGAGGAGACCATGTTCCCCTAGTAAAAGCACAGGGCACAAACAGACCATATCCCCAGGCCTCCATGTTGCTTAGCATTTCCTCACTTCCGTACCTTTTCTCTAGTCAGCCAACACAGCAGTGATCCCCTTCAGTACGGAAACTTTGTACTTTCCCAGCTAACTTGCCAGGCTGAAGTCTCCTCCCAGGGCTCCCAATCTTAGGAAGTGGATGAAAAGTTTGTCGGTTTTCCTTAAACAGATGTGAAAATGCCTCACAGAGTTAAAGCTGAACCCTAACTGTGGGTGATGCCACCTCAGCTTTTATCTTCACTGTGACTGACACTAAGAACCTGCAGACATTTCAAAGGAGTTTAGCTTGAGAAAAATAAAGGTGATAATCAGAGGGGCTTGGAGAAACATTATTTATGTAGAAAACGTGGGCGCAATGAACTGCTCTCAGAACAACACTCTGCCTTCCTCTCCCAGCTGCCCAGTCCTGACAATTCCCCTTACACATGTCCTACTTATGCCCGGCTCACTCTTCTGGGGTGGATGTCCCCCCTTGCAGACATCCAAATTGACTGTAGGTGGCTCCTTTTGTGCCTGATGAGGGACACTGTCAGTGCCCATTAAAAACAGTTATGCTGTTTGCATCTTACAGAGCTACCTACAAGGTCAAATTTAGAAAGGTGACAGGGACATTTAATGTTTGTTTTTGTCATTCTATTTCATCTATCATTTTCATAGGAATAGGGAAGACAATTGATGGATTAAAAAGGACCTTTACAACTTCCAATGAATATATAATTATTTCTAAGTTAAAGCCTTTTAGAAGTAAAAAATAAAAAATTTGCTCAACTACATAGAAGCCTAGCCTTGCCAAATCCCACCTCATACTATCCTTCATCCAAACTCATCTCTCTCACAATATTCTACTGGGTGGAGGAAAAATAATACATGTTTGGAAGGCAGGAGTTCTAGTTCCCATCTCAAAGTCTGACATTTCCTTAAGTGCAAAGGTAGAATAACCATGATTTATAGACGATAGTTATAGGTAAAATGTATATTTTACAGAGAGTGATGAAATGATTAAGAGTCATAGCCAAAATAAAAACAAACTGTTTCTAAAATTATGTAATTTAAAAGCAAAAAAAATTCACAGTTTACTCAACATCAACCTAAATACTTTTGAATATGTACTTTCTCAGTAAATCAAAATATAAGCCTATAACATACTTGGCTCAATATTTTTATTAAATGATCAAATTCCTGGTTATTCTAGGTCATTCTAGGAAAATTCTAATAAAAATACTCAGATAAGGCCAGCAAGATGACTCAGCAGGTAAGGGTACTTCCCTGTCACTCATGTCTGACAACCCGGACTAGATGATGTGACCCACATGGTAGAATGGGAGAATCGACTTCCAAAAGTCGTTCTCTGGCCTCTGTACACATGTCAGAGTATACATGTGGACACACACACACACTCAGAGGCAGGAAGGAGGGAGGCAGGCAGGGAGAAAGGAGGTCCTTAAAGAACACGATGCTTAACAGGTACTGAGTAACACCCCACTTGGGACCAGGTCTTATTCATGAGACATGATTGAGATCCTTCAGTCATCTCTGTATCTATCTACTGACACATACATATCAGCTATTTATGCTGGATACACAGTCCTCAGTACACAACAAGTAATGGGACAAGGTTCCAGAACTCAAGGAGTTTAATGTTTGGTGCAGGAAATGAGGGATAAATGAAGAAATGCAGCAGCTGTGCTAATGGCAGAATAAAAGGGCTAACGGGGTTATACAAGAGAGACAGTCTAAGAGCAGGCAATCGAGTTCATGACAGAGGCAGCCCCTACTCCCCTTATTTGGGAACCCACATGGAGACTGAGCTGCCAATAGGCTTCATCTGAGCTAAGCTATGGGCAGATGGCAGAGGAGGAGAACTCCCCCTTTCAGTGGATCTGGAGAAGGAAATAGGGCAGAAGAGGGTGGAAGGATGAGACTGGGAGGAGTTGAGGGAGGGGGCTTCAATTGGGATATATAATAAATAAATCATAAAAGTAAAGAAATAAAATGTATTGTTACAAAAAAAAAAGAGAGACCATCTATCTCCTTGAGAGGTCTCAGAGATGGCTCTGTGCAGGAGACGACAACTAAGTCTTTGGGAAAAAGGGAACTTTCTGACAGAATAACTAAACTATAGAACGTCAGTGACTTGGAAGCACGAGGCAACTAGTGCCTGAGTGAAGGTGTGCTGTGGGGCAGTGGGATCGAAGTTTTGGTACCAGAAACATTAAATTCAGGATGCAGATATTAAGTTTGACCTTTGATAAGTCAACTTGAAGTACCAAAGATATGTAAGCAGAAATGGAGAAGCATGTCACAGAAGTCAAGTCAAGGCTAGAGAGAGATATTAAGGGTCACTGGTGAGTTGAAACTAGCTAAAAGACAGTATTGGAGGGGTCTATGGGCAAGCTAGAGATTGATCTGGTGGCATGTATTTTAATGCTAATTACTAGCCTCCAAGATGCCACCCAGATGTGTACATCCTCAAGTATTCTGGTCTTTGTTGTATAAACCTTGCTCTACCTAATTTAAAGTTGATTGGTTAATAAAGCTGCTGAAGCCTGTAACTGGGCAGAAGAGAAGGTGGCAGAGCTTAGGTTCTTGGGCTAGGGGTCTGAGAAGGACCACAAGGTTGGAAGGAAGAGAGAGAAGGAGGAGAAAAGGTAGAAAGAGAAGAGTAAGCCAGAGAGAAGAAAGTCACCATGGGGTAGCAAGGAACAGGATCATGTGGCCATTGGGGCTGGCCTGATGGAACAGAAGCAACCTAGGCAGAAACAATTATGACAAGTAACTTGGGGTGTGTAGCTGGGAGATAACAAAATAGCTTAGAGGATTCATACCCACCCAGTTATGGTGCCTTAAAGCTTTTATAATTTTAAAAGGTCTTTATGTCAGTTATTGGGGAACTAGCTAGGTAGGGAAACCATACAGAGTCTAATATCAATTATACAACAGCTGAGGGGTAAGTTAATAGAAAGTATTAAGAATGTCAGCACTTGGGGAAGCAGAGGCCGTCAGATGCCGATGTCTCTGCATTCAAGGCCAGCCTGGCCTACAAAGCAAGTCCAAGACAGCCAACACTACACAGAGAAACCCTGTCCTGAAAAACAAAACAAAAAATTATTTAGAATGAAAAATTTGACAATACACTCATAGAAAGGATGCAATAAACTATCCAATGTGCTTGAGAAAGAGCATGGAAGAGGTTGGAGTAAGTGAAAGTGTGTGTGTGTGAAGGAAATGGGGACAATGAATATAAGAACTACTTTAAAATAGTTTAGCTCCAAGCAGAAGAGTGTGTACATGTGTGAGAGAGAGTGAGGGAAGAGAGGATTAGAGAGGCAGAAAAGCCTGTGTAACAGGTGGATGCCCATCACACGGCACAGCTGGGAAGTCTATGAGACACAGTCCTTACTGAACAACTCCCAGCACAACTCCCCAAGTTTGCTCAAAACTAGTAGCAGGTGGGTAGGAACTAGATTTAGAAAAGGACCTGCCACTTTCTCCTTATGAAGACGGGCTCCTAGGGAGGGACGAAGACTCAGCAGGTCAACCACTTGTTATGCAATGTTAAGGATCTCAGTTCAGATCCCAGAACTCACATGAAGCAGGATGCAGTAGCAGGTGTCTGTGCGCCCAGTATTCCTAAAGTAAGGAGGAGGGGAAGGAAGGAAAGCAAGGCAGGGAATCTCCAGAAGCTAGCTAGCCAGCACGGCTGGTATACAGAGCGGTTTAGAACATGAGACCACAGCTCAAATGAGGTGAAAGGCAAGCAGCAGCATCCTCAGGTTTCCTTTGCCTCTATGTGCACATCTACATTCAAAAGAAAAATGCAAACATGCACATATGCATACACAAAAAGATAAACTGCAAAATGCTTTAAGCTCTTAACAGTTCATCATTTTTGTGACCATTTTACCATTTACAAGTAAGTATCAAGAATAGGAATGGATAAAAAAGAAGGTCATAAAGGAAATGATAGCTATTCACTAACCATCCCTGAGCATAAATACATCTAATTTTACAGTATTTATAAGCCCTCTTATTCATTGTTGTAGATAAATAGGAGAGTTTGTTCTTAGGATTTGCTCTCTGCGCTTATAAATTGTAAATGAAGATAAATAAACTTTGTTATAATGGGGTTGCTAAGTTCTTGCTTCCAAGAAGTAAAGCAGAGAAAAATCAATTACCCACAAACTCGGGAAGACTTCACCTCTTACTTCAAAGACGTTCTAATGAGAAAAAGATGACAAGAAAGCAGTCACATGCAGTGAGCAATGGGGGCAGTTTTATTCAACAACATTTTACCGCAACCCGAAAGTTGCAGAGGTATTGCTTCTAGAACAATGCTGCTGAGCCTCAGCCACGTTCTCTGCCATTCCCCAGAGCAACTCACATCACACAACAGACACCAACTAGTCTCTAAGCCTCAAAGTCAGCCAGAATGCCTAAGAACCTGAGTTGTGGGTAATGATGAAGCTGTCATGTCCTATTACAGAAAACCATGATGAAAAATTAAAAGAACAAAGCCCTTAGACTAATTTCAGAGAGCTCAAAGCTCCTCACAGATGAACTATTCACTAGCTCCCCATGACATTCCAGTACTGGAGGCAAGGAGCTAGCATCCTTATTTTAGAGATGGAAATTCTTAGACCACAAAGCCCAGGCCTTCTAGATTACTGTAAAACAATTAACTAATTAATCCATCTGCTTGAATTTTTACTCCTTCTGCCCTTAATTTAAAAAGCAAATATCTGGACCAAATGGAAAAGGACAAGCACTTTTTGATGCTCATCAGTTATCTTTTGGATGTGTGAAGAAACTCCTAGCCAGGAAGAAGAAAGCTCAGTTGAGCAATAGCTGGGATAGCTTTGAGTGGACCCCTGCATGTCTTTATGTTTGGAAACTAACGTCAAACCCTAGAGTCCCATCCAATCTCTATGTCATGTTCCTACCACCCGCCACTTACCGACTAAATCACACCAGCCAGTACCGCCCTGTTGTGCTTTTGATACAAGTGAGCACCTCAAGAGAGGGCCCTGGCCATCCCTCCTCTTCACGTGTAACCACGATGAACTTTATGCCAGCTATGATTTCTTTGAAGGAAGAGAACTTGATTGTCCACATGTGAATTCAGGTTGGCCCTCAATTTCAGTATGGAGCAGACGGCTGACCCTAGTCTGCTTTTTTGTACTCAGAGCAATCCACCGACGCCTTCCTGTCAGGTTCTGGCGGTTACACTTGGAGTCCTCTTAGGGACTCCGTGGCTTTTCAGCAAACAGTAGATCCTTCTGTCTGCTCCTCCCTCCCTTCTGTACACACAGCCTCTGAATCCCTCAACTTCCCAACACCTGCCAGAGTTTTTCTTTTTTACTTTTGGAAAGACGGTCCTGACATTCATACTGCATCAGGACTGCTGTGGGGTGGAAATTCTCTGCTAGTTTGTCATTATAGGCCTGTCAGAAAGCATGGGTCTTTGTGTTATTGCTTCCCACTTTTCTCTAAATTTTTGAAAATATAAAATATAAACTGTAAAGTCATATTATTGTTTCAATATAGAATTTAAAACAATAAATAAAAAACTTGTTGAACTAGTCATGGCTGCTTCATAGTGGCTGAAACCACCATCCCTGAGAAACAATAAATAACCACTGAAGAATGCTGGGAATGAGAACATAAAACGCTGGTATTAAAAAATAATAATAATTTCCATGCTATAAAGGCCTATTATTTCCATCTTTTTCCTACCTCCTTAAATATCTCTCTGCCTTATGTTCTGATAACTGCAAAAGAGCTCCTTAATTGGCCTTCCCAATCCAAGTTCCTCCTCTGCCCCTGCATCAGCTCCACTAAGCTGCAACTTCAATGATACTTTTTCACAAAATAAGTAACTAGAAACCTCTCATATTGGCTGTCAAAGTCCTTCTAACCTGGCCCTGCCCTCACCTTCCAGTCCTATTTCCTACTGTACACCAGCCATCAGCAGAAATCCAGAGGCAATGTGCTCTCTTAGACCTCAAGAAAGTTGCCAAAAGGAGTGAGGTGTCACCGGGCATGCCCAGCATCAGAAACATTTGAACCACGGGGCAGTGTTCACACAGATGCGCCATTCAGGGCAGGGTTCACACAGGTGCTCACCTTCTCTCAATCATGTCTGATCTGAAAATGGGCTCCATGTCAGTTATGCCTGGTACTCTGATAGCCACTCCTATCATAATGTAGTATTTTTTCCTTAAATATCCTTCTTCTTTTCTTTACTTTTAACATCTCTCCTTTGAAATCCTCACCTTATTCTTTCCTACAGACTTACTTTAAATGCCAAATTATTTATAAAAAGTTAGTCTATTACTCTATTTCTATCCTGCTTAGTCATCACGTACTTTGATTTTATCTTCGTCCTGACTCAAATCATATATTTTTATATTTTCATTGCTGTTGCTTCTGCTGTTTGTGCTTCTGGGAATTGAACCCAGTACACCACGGGCTAGGCAAGCACTCTCCCTCTGAACCACACTCCAGCCTGAACACACACCTTCATGCACTTTCTACCCTTCTAGAACACTAGATGGTCTTGCAGAACAAGAGTAGATCTTGTTTATTTAGCAAACACATAGTAAACTCACAGCCCTTTTCAATTTGTCAAGTGGCCACAGTATAACTGCTTTGGGACAATCTAGGAAGAAGCAAACTGAATACATGGTGAGGGGAGGTTAGGTAAAACTTCTTCAGGAGTCCAAAATGATAAGCCATGGAAAACTAGGAAGGCATGGAAAGAAATTTTTAAGTATTCTACCAAAGTGTAGCCTTCCCAGATTTTCTGGCCTCTTTTGCCATCACTGATACCAATTCATTTGCTCTAGGTGCTCAGAGATTAGCATTTGGTCTTCTTTTCAGAAGCCTAAACTTAAAGGTAAAACTGAAGGGGCTGGAGCAGCAGCTCAGCAGGTGAAAGCATGTACTGCTCTGGGTTTAGCTCCCAGCACCCACGTCCAGCGGCTCAGAATCAGTTGTAACTGCAGATCCTTGGAGAGTAGGTGCCTCTGGACCCACACACACTTGCCCTCAGGTGCAACACTCTCCACACCACACTCATAACCTTAAATAAAAAATAAGAATTTATGTTTTAAAAACTAGCACTGAGAATGCATCATAGCCAGTGATTTGGGAAAAAGAATAAATATTGCAAAAATACTATATATTAGCAAGCAGATAGTTGGAAATAATGTTAAGCTCCCTAGGAGTATAATGAAGAAGAAAGTTTCTGGGAAGCCAGGCACCTGCATCTCTCATTGCTATGGACCGTGATGGGAAAGTAAGAACAGCACACCCGAGATGACCCCTTAGAAGCCATTAAGCCAAGGTCTGGGGAAAATTAAATGAAATCCACCAAAAACTATTTCTTGGAAGGTCTAAAAGCAGGAGAAACAGAAAATTGAATCTGAAATGAAAAAGCCCCAAGTGACCTAAACTCTTCTCACAATGTCAAAATGCTCAGGGAATGACAATTAAAGAAGGCATAAGAATACCAGAGAGATTCAAATAGTAACCACAAGCGCTTTCTCAGAATGCCTCCTGCACTGGATGCTGTTTTCTCCTGTGCAAACCAAACGGGCAGAATTTGTAATCGAAACAGTCCTGGTAGGGACAGTGATATGCTGTGTGTTTCTGCTGCATGTCTCACTGTTTTCTCCAGAAGTAGAAACCTCAGAAAACTGCAGAAGCCTCGGACACAGCCTAGCGATGCTGCTTGGTTTGGAGCCAGTGGGGAAATAGAATTAGCAATTAGGACTAGTGGCACAGTCACGTGAACACAGCAAAGCCTCACACCATCTTTGGTACAGGAAGGAATGAACAAAAGGTATGTTTCTCATATATTTTAAGGCTTTAACATATTTCAAAATTATAGCCCCCAAGGCTATTACTGGCTTGTTGGTTATATTAAAAAAAAAAAACCTTAAAAAGTCATTGTCTCTCATGTTTAATTTTATGGAATAACTAGTAAAGTTTCCCAGCTCCCCAGAGGCTTTCAAGAGGAGAAGAAGGAAAAAGGGAGGAGGAGGAAGAGGAAGAATGTTCTCCCATCACCTTAGTTGATTTATTCATTAAAGCTGCCAGTTAAACTGCTTTCAAACCACTGGTCTGAGATAACTTAATAACCTGCACTTCTGCCCCAGGAACATCAATGAGCCATGGAATGAGTTGATAACAGCTTAAGCATGGTTTCCTTGAATGGAGGCCATTGTTCATCAACTGAAGCCTCCTCATTAGAAACGACGCATATGAAAATACTCATTCTTAAAACTCCATACTCAAATGGCCTCAAGTACAAACAGTACAATTTTACCCCTTTGAGATAACTTAAACAACAGTTGACAGGCTCATTCACAGTTGAAAAGTAGAACTTTCAGTTAAACAAACACTCCACTCAGTTTTTTGGAAATGAGAGTGGAAAAATGGGAATACAATTTTAAGACAGTGAACTCTTACATTTAACTTTCACTGACGCTTGCAGCTCTAAGAAGCCGCACGTGAGATGTCACATGACCTCATGGAAAAAAATAAAGAACAAATGTCATAAAACTCATAACGCCCATGTGTGTTTAAAACCCTCATGTAAACAAGAATATAGGATTTAAATTCTTGTTCAGTTTTAACCAATACCTACAAAAACCTCTACGACTAATATTACTTATATTAATGCTGAAATACTGAATGCTTTCCTCATGAGATTAGGAATAGAGCAAAGATACATTCTTCCAGCTCCTATTAGCTATAGTAGAAGTTGTTCTGGCTGGTTAAAGGAAAAGCAAAGAAAATGAAATAAAGGAATACAAAACAGAAACAAAGAAATTAAAATGTCAGTATTTGCAGACGGCATAATTACGCAACCATCTCCAAACAAGAGCAAATAGGTAAGGTCACCAGAGCCAAAAGATACAAAAATCAATATAAAAAAAAAAAAACAATTACACTATATCTGTGCTAATTTGGGTGATTATGATTATCTGTATAGGTTTATTAATTTTGACAGCTATACCAGTCCGGCCTGTAGTTTGCAGTGTGGAGGCTATATACTAGGCGTGGGTGGAGGTATGTGGGATATTGCTCTACCTTCTTAGGTTTCTCTGAACCTAAACAAAGAAAACTACCCAATTATATTTCCAAGTACTACCAATGAATACATGGGACACTTAAAATACAGTAACACAATTACCTCAAAATTGAAATACATAGCTATGAATCTACAAAACATAAGATGTATGTGCTGAAACACTAATAAAACATTGATGAAACAATTCAAATGTGTAAATATGTAGGTTTATGGGAAATATATTTATGAATTAAAAGTGTCAATATAGGGAATATAAAAAGTCTCCTCACCTGGATACACAGATTTAAAACCCAAGCAAGATTGCTTTACAAATAGAAATAAGATTCTCCTAAACTTTGTATGAGAAAGCAAAGGAATGACAATACCCCAGACAGTTTGAAAAGAAGAATGAAGTGGGAGGGATCACTCTGTGCACTTGGGAATTGTTGTGCAGCTGTGGTAGGTGGTGGGGCATTGAAAGAAAGAATGGCAAGGGGACCAGTGACTCAGAACAGAGAGTCGGGCCGAGACTCAGCTGAGACACATCCCGCTGTCTTTTCAACATGGTGTGTGGGTCATTTCACAGGAGGCAGGGCTGTTACCTGCACAGGGTACTGTTCCAAACAGCCGAGAAAACGAAGGGCAAACTCATTCTACACCTCACAGCCTAACAGAGATTAATTCAAAAGGCTCACAGATTTAAATGTACAAGGTTAAACTTATAAAATATTTAGAAAGCAGAATATCTTTGGGATCAAAGACTAGACAAAGTTTTTCACCTTGGTACCAAAAGCATGATGAGTGGAAGGAAATGATGAGAAATTAAATTTCATTGAAATTCAAAACTTCTGTGTTTAAGTTTTATATATATATATATATATATATATATATATGTGTGTGTGTGTGTGTATACATATATATACATATACATATATAGCTGACATACATATATATGTATTATATATATGATATATATAGATATAGATATTACACACACACACAAATAAAAATCTGGATTCCATGTCTGAGAGAAAATGTGATTTTATCTTTTTGAGTCTGACTTATTTCACTTAACATAATCATATTCAGTTCCACACATTTCTTGCCAATGATATTATTTAATTCTTCTTTAGAGAGAAATAAAATTTCCATTGAATAAAATTCTATTCTACATTATCTTATCCACTCAGTGTGTACTGGTGGTCATTTAGGCTGGATCTATCTTGGCTATTATGAACACTGCAGCCATAAAAGTAAATGTAAATAAAAGTTTGCCTGTAATATACTAACATAAATTCCTTTAGGTAAATACCCAGCAATAGTTACCTGCTACTGTCAGACCACTCTGGAAGTAAGCTGTGCTACAGATATACCACAAGAAGTAGGAAAAACTGATACTAAAAATATCCCCTGGTGTGATCTTCTGATCCCTTGCGGGATCGCACCTCTCCTAAACACCATTGATGAAGAGATTCAAGGACACGCCTGGAGTACTAAGCATACAAGCACAGAGAGGTGACCTTAGGAGGAAAAAGGGACAGGGGGAGGCCACCTTAGGAAAAGTTTTAAGAGGAGAGTTGGTTAGTAGCTAGCACAATAGAATCTGACATCTCAAATAAAGCTTTGTGAGAATTCATCAACCTACTGAGGGACATTATACATACACCTACACAGACACACACATATACACACACACATCAGATTAAACAACACAAACTCCCAATGCTAAAGCATAATCACCAGAGCTGTTCGTGAGCAACAATAGCTCCCGTTTCCCATGGGAATCCTGCATACTGCATATTCCTTTACAATTGTCCAACTCATCATGCTATGTGGGACTGTATTCTTTCCTGTTAAAATTATTTTAAAACCTAAATATGCAGCCTGGAACAGTGGTGTATGCCTGTGATCCCAGCACTCAGGAGGCAGAGACAGGTGGATCTCTGTGAGTCTAAGGCCAGACTGGTCTACAAAGCAAGTCCAGGGCAGCCAAGGCTACCCAGAAAAACTCTGTCTCAAAAGACAAACAAGCTAACTAAACTAAATATGCAATCAGAATTTCATGAGCTGTCCAGTTTACTATGCTCCTTTTGTCTGCTGGATTATTATCAAGATATCCATGACCTTAAGGAAAATTATAACACAATGGTCTGCCTCTGTCCTACCCCTTATTGCCTAGATGCCTGCCATACTGGCTCACTATGTAGACACAAAAATGACTACATGCGGGCTCATGGCTTCTAGCACCTACTGTCTGACTAAGAGGACATATTAAGTGTGGCTGTTGATATGGTGGCCAGTTCTCTGTGTCCAGATCCCCTCTGCTGTCCAGTGCCCCAAATCTATCCTTCACATCCTAGATTGTCTACTTCAGCCAGACTAACCTGACTCATGTTCAAGGGGCTTTAGGTCAATGAGACCTTCATTCTTTTTGCTGTGGAGAATAATTTGTCAACCTCCCTTTTCTCTCTCCTCCAAGCTTAAGTATCTTTTCACTTGACTGAACTATCCCTAAATATCTTTAGCGCCAGCCTATCAATGAGTGTGTCACCTCTCGGGACAGCTTGCTGCGCTCTAGATGCCTACCAGCCCTTCACAGTGCACTGATTTGTATTAGCAGATAACTTAGTGAATGACTTTTACCTTCATTTGGCTTTTATCTTATATATTCCCATTGTTTGCATCAATAAATGAATACCATATAATACAAGATTACAACTTTGAATGTTTCCATCATCTCTCTCTGTGTCTGCCATGGAGAAATAGGGGACCACCTTTAAACCAGTCCCTTTAGGCTCCTGTCAAACACTGCTGTTTTTCTGGCAGTTCTTACTTGACTATCATAGCATTTGACAGAAAAGGTCTTTAGTTTTCTACAAATCCTGGAATCCAGACAAGATGTGTTTATGTAAAAGAAGAGGGGATGTTGGCTTGTGTAGGTCTTGTTATGGAAACTTCTCTATACAAAGAGATTGTCTAGTTTCTGACAGGAAATGCTTTGCTAAGCGCCATCTTCTGTGAGCTGCTCTACGTTGACAGGAATTTCACTCCATGAATAAAAGAGAGCAAGAGCAAAAGAAAGCGAGTGAGAGACAGGGAACAAATACAAGGCATACACACATTCACACACACACACACACACACACACAAATGTATACACATACTTACACAAATACATGCATACACACTCAGAGGCAAGTGAGCCAGCATTGACCCCTTGTGTGTGTGTATGTGTGTGTGTTGTGCACTGATGACTATTAGCTAACCTCCCAAGGAAATACATGTTAGATTGCTTGTATAGAAAACACTGTCAGTCAAACCAGAGCTGTGACACTTAAGCCATAACAACAAGGGAAGAATGTTCATGTCACATAATATCAAAGTCTGGTCATTGGCAAAGGAGCCATCAATTAGCAGGCTCATTGGTGTGGTGCTTTGTGACAGTCTCCCAAGTTGAGTCCCTGATCTCTCAACTTCTTTGGCTCCTTCCTTCCATAAGAGCAGCTGCCCACCCCAGATTTTGGATGACATTCTGAAGGAACAGAGACAGGAAATGATGGGTACTTTGTACCAAGGTAGATTTGAACATTTACACAGGAGGAAATGGTACCCATGCCTCTCAGTAGGAAGGAGACAGGTGGCTTCTAACCATTTCTTCACCATTCTACCATCTTTATTCATTTACCTACCTAACACCTTTTAACCCATTTCACTTTTTTCTGGTTTCTTTTAAAAAATTCTCTCACACAACACATCCCACAGTTTCTCCTTCCTCTGCTCCTTCCAGAGCACGACCACCTCCTGTCTCCCCCAGATCCATTCTTTCTCCTTTCCCCTTTAGAAGAGAGCAGGCCTCCCAGGGCTTCCAACTGAACACTATCAACAAGTTAGAAGGAGACTAGTCACAAACCCCAAACTGTCATACCAAGGCTGAACAAGACAATCCAGCAGGAGGAAAAGGATCCCAAGAGCAGGCAAAAGAGTCAGAGACACCCCTCCTCCCACTGCTGGGAGTCCCACCAGAACACCAAGCTACACAACCGTAACATATATGCAGAGGACCTAGCTCAGACCCACGCAAGCTCTGCTATTGTCTCTGTCAGTCTCTGTGGGCCCCTATGAAACCTGCCTTGCCGATTATGTGGGCCATGTGTTTGTGGTATCCTTGACCCCATGGGCCCTACAATCCTTTCTCCCTGTTTCTTCAGGGTTCCCCGAGCTCTGCATACTGGTAGCACAGAACCTGAAGAGGTGGCCAACCAATGACTGGTCTAACTTGAGGCCCATGACAGGAGAGGGAGCCCATGTTGGATCCTGCCTGGATGGCCAGGAGCCAGAAGCTGGGTAGTTCATTGACCTTTTAAAAGGAGCAGGTACTACTCAAAATAGGAAGATGCTATAATTTCTAAATTATTTTACTTGACTAAATGGTTCTAAACTAGTTGAATTATTTTATAAAAGAAATACTGTCCCTAACCTCTAATTCCATTTCTCAATGAATCTGATTTGGCATACTTCTGATAATGTAATAGAGAGGTCCTAGATATTCCAGGAATATTCACCCACAGATAAAACTGTTCAATAAGCAAATAGCATGCTCTAATTTAAGTTGTTGTCAACAAAGACCCAATTTTAACTGTACAGTAACTAACTCTGAAAATTCTGGGAGCCGTCTTCTTACAAACACAAAAGACAGCACAGATTATGATAAACTATATTTTTTTAAAAAATCATATTCATAAGGCTTTTTTTTAACACAAAACTTTTTTTTAACAGATTTCTTCAAATTTCTTATCTTGGTTCTGAATGTCTTTGTCAAGTGTAAAGTCTGACCTCTAAGAGTGCAGCTGGCAAGGCCATCCCTCAACAGTGTCAGTCAGGGATCAGTGTAGTTTCACAGACTGTTTACAAAAGCAAACTGCAAGCCTTGCAGAGCGAGCGAGTACCAGCACAGCCACCTGCGGCTGTATTCTGAAAGGCTTGTTGACAAGGTTGGCCTGGTGGTCCCGGAAATGTAGCCTGTGAAAAGTTTCCTAGGCAGATAAGAATTGTGTAAGTGATAAGATCAGTTTGCTGTGCTGTGGTTGTTTGTACCAGTGTGATTCATGGTGGGCACCTGCTTTCTTTCTGAGAGCCTGGCGTTTAACGGGGTTGCCAGGCGGAGAATGCCTATGCGTTCTCCCTGTTAAGACACTCCCATGGGACTGGCTTAGAAGGACCCCTGGACATACTGCTGTGGTTTTATGACAGAGGTGGGTATGTGCCTTACACGTTACGTGGGAAGTGGCGTACAGGCGTTCCACACGTTTGTGTCTCTTCTTCCTGCCGTCTGTTTGTGTGTTCTTGTTGTCACACCACAATTAATCTTATCTGTGCACCTATAAACCTTCCCCCCCCCAGGGGACTCACTAAGGATGTGTGCATGCTCCTGCTTCATCCTCCCAACAAGACCCAAAGCACAGTATTAGCTCTTCTGTAGGAATAGTTAATGTTTCCAAAGAGGAACAATAGAGCTAGCAGCTATCAAAGTCACCCGGTCCTTTTGGATTTTTAGGAGAGAGGTAGAAAAGTGTTCATTCTCCCCCCAGGAAACAGAACAATCAAGCAGGGTGGGTGAGATGGGGTTTCTGTTACCGAGACACAACTGTAACTCTTATGGGCTGTTCCGCTGCCATTTAATTAACAGAAAAAGAACAGTTTGGTGACTACAAGGACATGGCTGTCAAACTATGAATTTAGAGAGAACCCCAAATAATAAATCTCCTTTCTACCAGAGGCAATCAAATAAATCAGAGAATACAGCTGCAGTGTGTGCTGCCACCATGGAGACTAAGGTTTTCATTTCTCAAATTCAATTTTAACAAAATATAATTGAATACACCTTACCTCCGCTCTTAAAATTTATACCACTTAAAAAATACTGGGAATAAATTATCACCAAATAACATTTATTACTGAAGTGCTAAGCATATTAGACATGAAAACACAGATGTTTAATAAAAAATACAAGAATTTAGAATTTTTTCTCTATGGTAAAGAAAAACCTGTTCAGCTTTTCAGTTACTCTGGATTAGGAAATCCCTGTTTCATTTTAGCTACTTTATAAATACATAAACCTAGACCAAAGCAATTCCAAATAGATATGTGCCTAGATGAGCAACTCTGTTGCTCTGATAACCTCTCTGATGTCAAAAAATGCCAGAGAGGAATGGAAACCACCCTTATCCAAATATTTTGTTACAGTTCTTAGGTAAGTATGGGATATGGCCCCACAGCTCTGCTGGAAAAATTTCAGGAGTAAATTAATAGATCTTTAGCAAAAAAGTTTGAATATTCCTTGTATGGAGTTTTAACCCTATCGTGGGTCTCCATCTTCTCTTGCTATCCTAGGAAAACTGTACACAGAACACCTCATCATACAAGAGCTAAGAAGAGAAAAGAGGAAGCATGTGAAAAAGGAGACAAAGATATAGAACAGGGCCTACGGGGGAGGGGAAATCTCTAGAGCCCTTCTTCTTGAAAATACAAATTTCCAAAGGCAGAGAGTAAGAGTGTGGGGCATGATGATGTAAAACTGTACTTCCAATACACACGAAGAAAGAGAATTCAAGACCAGCATGTGAGGCTCTAAAGAAACAAGCAAAAGAGCAAACAGAACATGGAGAATCAGATCACACTTTTGCACAGTAACTCAGCTCCATGCATGAAGGTAAGCTAGGACTACACAGGAACTCAAGATCTCCAGGGAATAGCTCTAAACGGCCAAATCACCCATGTAGTCTTCTCCAAGGAAACTGAGGAAGGTCATGTTACGGGATTGGTCTACATTTCATCAGTACCTGGGGGAGGATTCTCTCCTAACAGGTTAGCAGTTCCATATTGGTGTCTCTTCTTAGATCAATAGACACCTTGGAAAACCACTTTTCTGCAGGGTAATTAATATTTAAATAAAGCTTTAGATTACTAGAAAACTTTCAGTGGTGGGTCTCACTGTATAAGCCTGTGCTGGCCTGGGGTTCTCTCTGTATCCAGGCTACTTTCAAACTCACTCTATAGTCCAGGCAAGACTCAAAAATGCACAGTGATCCTTTTGCCTCAGGTTCCCAACTCTGTGCCCAGCAGTTACACAATTTTTTTGTGGAAAATGGGACTGTGAGGATTTCCACAAAGATTTACTCTGGGAAAGCAGCCCCCACTATGTGACTGTTTCTCTGATAATCAATGCTGAGGAATCGTGGACAACTGCCATTGATTTTACTGCATGATTGGCTTGACTGACAAACAGTCCAGGACTTCATTAAGTTTTCATTCATCCTCAGTGTGTAGTACAGCACTTCAAACATAGGGAACACTATATGGGTTTTTATATGAATGAAATGAGCAGATAGATAAATATTTTACTTAGTAGAATGTCCTCTGAGTTTATCCACACTATTATGTAGTAGATATAATAAGTTAAAATTCTTATATAGTTAAAAATTGCCAAAAGAGATTTTTTTAATATTGTCAACCAGGAAAAATAACTCTATATGGTGATAGACTTGGTAATTACTCTGATTTTTTTATCAAAATATCACTGTACTTCATAAATATAAGTAATTATTTATTTACTAAAATTAAATTTTTCAGTAAACACTTAAACTGAAAGAACAAAAAAAACCTCTGAAGAAGGAAAAGCAGTAAAAAGTCACACAAAAATAACACAAACAAGGTACACGGTCTATAAAGTGCAAGCTTAGTTCCATGATATCATAGAGTCATGGAGGATGTGTAGGTGCCATAGCTTGAATCACATCACTACAGTATCTTAGAAATAAGAAGTAGCCTAATATGTTTTACAATTTAATAAAATCCAATAACATAGAGGAATTTTATATTCTTTCCCTACACATGCGAAGTCTTCTGCAGGTTCCTTAATCACTAGGGTTTGAGCTGTCTTCCTTCAGGAGGTATGATTATGGGCCTCAATTGTTGGGCCATTCAGAAACCATGGGCCACATGACTACTTAGCTTTCTACTCAAACTTTCCAGTATTAACAACAGGGAAAAAGACCACAGCACCTTTTCTGTCTGTCACTGTGTTCTTATTTTCATCACTTCCACCCTGGTTACTTCTGTGTATCTCTTCCCATGGAGCCTCTTTGAATCATTGATTCCCGAATGAAAGCTACAGAAAGCAAATGAAACTCTTCCCCTCCCCCCTCTCTGCTAGGTTATACGAACCTGAAAGAATGGGTTAGAAATTAGCTGTTCTGGATTTGAACAGATACTTGTACACAAGTAGCCAAAAGGGAGGGATAACTTAACAATGGAATATCATTCATGTTTTAAAAGAGATAAAATTCTCATGCTTGCTACAACAATGGATGAAGTCTGAAGCTATTAGGCTAATAAATAAGTCAGCTGCAAAAGACAAATGTCATAGGCACCTAGAGTGGTCACTTCATATATAAATAATAGAAAATTAAATCCTGGGTACTATTGCTGTGGTGGGGAGTGCAGATTTATTGTTTACAGGTACAGAGAAGTTCAGTGTGGCGAGAAGAAAAGAACCAAAGCTGGATGGCGGGGACAGTTACACAATAATGCGACTACTATGCTACTGAACACTGTGTGTAGCTACACGTGTACTTAAAACGGGTTGATGGGAAATGTTGATTGGATTGAGAGACACCTAGATATCAGTAAAGCACACCTCTGTGTGTCTATGAGGGCATTTCTCGAGGTGATGGGCACACAGGAACAGCAGCTAACGGGTATGATGCGTCCTGAATGGTGCCATATTGTCTAACACTGCAAGCATGGATAGAACAAAAGCAGAAGGAAGTGTGAGCAAGCACAAAGTTCTTGAGCAAATTGTCTGTTTCTGATGCCATCACCTATAGACATCAGACACTCGCCTACCCTGCTTCCCAGCATCATTTCACACTAATGTCTTTCCAGCGAGCTTCTAAACCTGTGGCCCCAGACTCAGGCTGCAGCATTTGTTCTTTCTTTTCCTGAGGTTTCTAGAGCCTTGGACTGAGCATCTGTGGAGTCCTCTGTCTCTACAGTTTGTAGACCGCCATTGCTGCACTATGGAGTCTCCAGCTGCATAACTCTACTAAAATCTTTTTAATTGTGCATGTGTGCATTCATACATATTCTCTCAGTTCTCCTCCTCTAGAGAACCTAGACCGATACAAATGGCAGGTTGTATGTTATAGTATTAGGAAAAAATTGATATATATATTTTACAACAATATTTTAAATGAATAATATACTATGTTAAAATCATTGAATTAAGATACCCCTTAAATAGGTGATCTGTGTGGTATGTGAATTTGCATTTTAATAAAACTGTTTTCTTTTCAAAAATTAGTAAGTGTGGGCCTTCCAATATGCTTAATTTCCAATTTAATTCAATCAACTGGCAATGGAAGTCCCTCTCACACATAATGTTAGTGAGCTCATATCCACAGGATGGGGCAGACTACTACCAAATCAGGCTGTTTGAAGGACTGGCCAAGTTTCCACTGTTTCTCCCTACTTGACACTTCATCTGTCCTTGTTCATTGTGCAAGTATTTATACAGTCCCACCAAATTACTAGTAAAATGATGACTTAAGTTTCTTTGAATTGCTATCCAAACTTGGATGGAAACTGAAAAGCACACTAAGCTAAAAGGGGATGCTGTTTTCTGCAAAGACCTTGGATTCTAGAGCAAGCGGAGACCTTGAGCTGATGCTCTGGGTCAGTGTTATCTAAGAGCTATTAGGAGGTTCTTCAGTCTTGCTACCAATCAAGACAACACTTCCCAGTGACAGCTCACAGTATTCCAATCAGCAGAAGTCTTTTCTCAAGAAATACTCATCAGTAGTTTACTAAAAACACTGGAAAACTTGCCAGCACCTCAGAGAACTCTCTAAACGCATTTCTACACTCAGGAATATAACAGATATAGAAAATGATATTCACATTCCCACCAGCTGGAAAAAGTAGCCAGGAGAGGAAGGGTTCTGTGGAGCATGCCGAATGATGATGCACCAATGAAGGCTTTGATTTGTGGGAGGTCATTTTGAGGTGTAACCTAATACACACTCTGATACTGGACAAATGTAAGATTCCTAACTCCTAATGTTCAGTGTCATCACCCACTCGGAATCACACATACGCTGAGTGCTTAGGAGAATGTGTTCTACATGAGTTTCTCTTGTATAAAAAATAGCACTTAAAAACTTACTGGAAAAGGAAAGATAGGATCTCTAGTTTATAAGATAAATTTCTGTCTAGCAAGAAATACTGAGAAGTGAAGGAAAGAGTGAAGCTTACACAAAGGGCAGAAGGGACAACCCAAGCCATGAAAGGCTTGGGTGACTAGGGTGAGGTAGGATAAAGAAAAAAGCTGCTACCATTTTGCTAAGTCTCTAAAATTCCAAATTTAAGATATTAATAAAGTCAGATGTATAATATGTTTCTTCACAATAATCTAGTAATATTGAGAGCATTCTGGCACACAAAGCCAGAAGCAGATTATCGTAAGATCAACAATTACGTGTTCCAAATAAACATTGTTTTAGGTGTCAGCTAAACACTCATCAACACTTGTATTCTACAGTAAGAAAACAATTGCATGCCCGTTCTTTCACAGCTGCAAGTGTCCTCAGGGACAGCAAGTCGGTTTCTAGCTATTCTAGCGCCTTTTCTAAATACTTGATAAACATTAAAGAAAAGTTAGGTATGATATACGGGAATAAACTAATACATTCTCACAAATTCCAGTGTCAAACATCCAGCTAAACATGCATCTAAGCTCACAATTCATACAAAACTGATACATTTGTCACCTATTCAATAACCCTAAAAACATATTTCTGTCAGTTTTTTGTAAATAAATATAACTTTAAACAATATATCTGGAAATACATTAAAATTTTATAGGTGAAAAACATTTTATATAAACGTATTTGTGTCACTTTTCCAAAACAGTATACACAAAATTTTAAAAGCAAAAATCAAACTGTACTTAAAAAAACAATAGTTCTCATCCTCCCAAAGCAGCCTTAAGGAGGCTGAAGGTGGTAATTTCCAACTCTTTCAAAGGTTTACTATTGGCATTCATACTACAGATAATATTCAATAACTTTTAGCTTTCTTTAATACCTATGGACTGTGGAAGATGAATGTCCAGACGCTTAAGCTTCTACACACACTCATGCAGCCCAGCCAAAATCCTCAAATTTTAATCGTATCTTAATTTTTGTTTATACTAAAATTAAGTATTTATATTAAATAGTTTAATATTGCTTATACCTGAACATAATACTATGCAATGTCTTATCTTATATATCTTTTTGTATTTATTTCTCATGCTAATAATTGCCTCACATTTTTATTTGGTTGATGTATTTTTTTTCAATATTATCTACTGTATTTTCCCCATTCTTTAACATAGCTAGAAGACCAGTCTCATGACAGATAAATACATTGGCTATTTATACACTGGGATCAATGCATTGCATACTTCTTTTGTTTTGTTCTGATTTCTTTGGGCCATCCTCCTGTCTTCCAGCCCTGACATAGGTGGTGGCCAGCTGTCAACCTGAAACTTCCCTTTATGTCCCACGATAGTGGATTTTAGCTGTCTAGTTGACTGGATGAAAGTTCATCCAGATGATTGGCAAAGCACTGTTTGGGGTTTGTCTGTGATCCTGTGTCTAGAAGAGACTGAGGTTTGAATCTGTGCACACCTTGAAGAAGACCCACTCTCAGTGTGAGAGAGCAGCGCCCAGACTGGACATAACAAAGAAGAGGGCAAACTGATGTATCTCTTTCTCCTGTGCCAGGGATCCTTCTGCACCCATGCTTGGTTTGGAGGTTTCCAGACTAGGATGGGAGTTGCCCCCATCAGCTTCTCCAGCTCTGAAGCCTCTAAGTACCTCCCATAAGAGAGAGTTTACCTGTGTCCCAAATACTTTTCCCATCTTTGGTGAGAGCAGCTTTCCCCAGAGGCTCCCAGAAAAGGGAAGACAGCTTTTGAGGCATTTCAACCCTGCAGCTTTCATTGTTTGCCCCTACATTTGACTGGCAGTGTGATCAGGCACGGACTCCAGGTGGGCAACGATTTCCCTCAGATTTATTTTATTTTTTATTTACTGACATTTTTCTTTTATTGAAAATATATTTTCTTCCCTCTATTCCTTCCCACCTCTTTTTCCATGCAGATCCACCCCCTTTATGTCTCCCATTAGAAAACAAAAAAGCATCTAATGATAACAATAGAATTATAAGAAAAAAAAAACAAAGCATATAAGAATAGGATGAAACACATCGAATGAAAAGAGCCAAAGAAAAGGCACAAGAAACAATAGACACAAAGACCCACTCATTTGCACGATCAAGAATCCCACAAAAACACAAAACCAGAAGCCATAACAGACAGATAAAAGATAGATAGGCACAAAGACAGACAAAGAGCAGACAGATAGATAGATATGACCTGTAGGGTAAAAACAAAGAAAAGAAAAAAAAAAGAGAGAAAAGAAAGTATAATAAAAAAAAATAGCCCTGATACGATATTATGAGACAAAACCCACCAAAGATACCATGGAGATTGTTTTCTGTTTGCTATCTACTGCTAGACATGCAGCCTACACATCAGAGTAGTTTGTTCTACAGAGTGAGTGTTAGGACAGCCAAAGCTACACAGAGAAACCATGTCTCAGGAAAACCACAAAAAAAAAAAAAAAAGAAAGAAAAAGAGCACTTTCTTTTCCTAATGAGACTCCCTTGAAGAAAAGTAAAATTTCACTTGCAATTGTTTATCAGTTGATTATCAACTGAAGACAGCTCTTGGGTTAGAGATGAGGGAAATGTGTTTGCTTCTCCTTTCAGCTGTAGGACCCCATTTCATCTGGTGCAGTCCTGTGTAGGCTCTCTGCATGCTGCCATGGTTTCTATGAGCTCATATTTTAATGGTCCTGTTGTGTTTAGAAGACATTATCTCCTTGATGTCCTCCATTCCCTCTGGTTCCTCCTCCTCTTCTGCAGGGTTTCTTGAGCCCTAAAGGGAGGATGGACTTGACGGAGACATCCCATTAAGTGTCGAGTACTCAGAGGTCTCTTACTCTCTGCAAATTGTCTATGGGTCTCTGCATTTGTTTTAGTCTGCAGAAGGAAACTTTTTTGATGACAGTAGAGCAAAGCACTGATCTATAGGCATAGCAGAATTTTATTAAGATTTATGTTATTGCTATTAGTAATATTTGGTTTTACCTTAGACCCCTGGGTTATCTATGGATTTCATCTCATGGAATGGGCTTTAAGTTAAATCAGATACTGGTTGATTACTCCACAAACTTTGTGCGACTGTCACACTAGCATATTTTGCAGGTGGGATATCATTGTAGATGGAAAGGTTTATGGCCGGGAAGTTACTTACATTTCTTTTTTGTATCATGCAGAGTACCAAGAACACTAGTCCATTGGGATGAAGGCACGAGGTAGGCACCAGCTCAGTGAGTTCTGTAGGTCTTGTCTTTAGCACTAGGGCCTTGCTGCCATTTGTGGAGAGCAATCTATAGTCCTGACAGCAGCCCAAGTTGCTTTGGGGGTTCCTATAGGACCCCTTTGATCAACAACTAAATTAGATGTAACCCAATGCTGGTTCTGGAAGCTTCATTTGGTGACAAGAGATGGCTAATTAGGGCTTTGTCTCCCCTGTTATTTGGTGATTTCATTTAGGTTACCTTTGTATATGTATATATTTTAGGAAGTTTCTACTGTCTTAGGTTTTCATAAGCTATGCCTCAAGGTTTCCTCTGGCATCCATTGCTGTGGTACAAAATTCAGCGACTTGTTGGCTCCCTGAAACTCTGTATGTGACCTACTTTTTCTCTGTCAAAACTTTTGAAAAAAAATATAATTTTTATTCAGTTGCAGACTTTATCAAATGTGTCCTGGAGTTTATCTTGGCTTCCTTCAGTCTGTTCTCTCTTGAAACTCTTACTAGTTAAGAGTTCACAAAGGAGCCAGCATGGCCTCCAGTTTTCTTTTCTTTTCCTATCTCCTTCCATTTTGTCCTGCTGTCTGGGAAATTTCATCAACAGTCCAACTCTTCACTGAACTTTTAATTTTATTTTTTATTTATCTTTTTATTTTATTTATTTTTTATTTTTTCAATTTCCAGATTTTCTTTCATGGACATCATGTGTTTGTTTTCTTGAAGTTCTCAAAAAATATCTATTACTATTTTTAAGGTTTCCATCCTCTATGATCATTCCAGTTTCCTCTGAATCCCTGCCATGGTTGCTTACTTGATTGATTCTCCTTCATTGCTATGGGAGGCCATCCTTCAGTGTATGACTGCAATTGGCTGCCCAGCCTGAGACCTGAAACAGCAGAGCTTATATGTCATGATTGGATGGGTCCAAATAGTTAATTAGGAACTTTCATCTGACTTTCTTGCATATCCAATTAGTTTTTCCCCATATGATTCACTAATAATTTAATCTAGGGATAGAGGACTATCTTACAGAGTGATACCATTTTATATACAGATTTATACATAAATATTCATTTTTCTTTAAGAATTTGAATAAGGTGTCTTACCCATATTTTCAAATTCTTTGTTTCCAAATTCAAAGCCTCTGTAGTCCGATTACTCTGGAGAATACACAGAGCAGGAGTATTTGTCTAGCCACTTAGGACGGAGTGAGTTATGGGGACTTCTGACCAGTCACTCTTTCTGACCTTCTCCTCCTCACCTGTCTTTTGCCATAGTTGCTCATTCCAAGTTGCTCATTCCTGATCTTCAGTATTATCTGTCTGCCTGGAGCTGTCTTCCCTTCCCGTGACTACTTTGCTTCCAGCTTTTTCTCCTCTGCTAATGCATTTTCACTCAATAAGATGCTTTTTCCATTTTCCAAAGATTTCCTGACATCCTTCATCTCGAGCCCCGAGAACCCATTTCCTTTAAGAATTTGCACGAAATTTTTTAATTTCTTGTCCATCGTTGTGATTAGTCTTAGGAGGAAGCAGAGGTAAACTAATGTGGGTAAACTGCTGCTTCTAACTATAAATCTGGAAATCATCTGCTATGAAAAGAAAATTCAGGTTAGACGATTAGAGAGTTGTAGGGTACCGGTCACAGTTTGGCCAGCACCTCAGAATCCCTGGGCCAAAATGTTGCATTCAATTTTGGGGTCTACAAATCATTATAACTTATTTAACAAGTGAAGCAGGAGTTGGGGGTTATGGATGGGATGAAACCAGTATTCAGAAGATTAATACACTGGCTTGGAGGGAGGAGCTAAAAGAATGGACTTCACACTGAAGAATAGGCTAGTGGGAAATTTAGGAACGGCTGTCAAGTAGGTGAGAAATTACTCTATACCTGGTTGTCCCCACCCCTTGATTTTTCTGTTTCCATTTGAAAAAGAATAAGGGGGTGAGTAGACTTAGCACAAACCAACAGTGAAGCACATTCAGTATTACCAGGAAAGAACATAGAATTTTCTGGATTAAAAGCAAGAAAACTTCACTCCTTCAGGCAAACACTGCATAATAACATCAGCTTTCTTTTCCTTCCGATAAACTTTATGCAAGAGAGAATCACAGTGACTCAAAGCTTCTTATTTTTAAGGACTCCTTTTTGCTAAAGGAAAGAAAGACTTGATTGTGGGTAATGAAGAATATTACTAAACAGGCTCAGTTCCATTTCAAGATTCAAGCAATCCATAAGGTCTTTTGAAGAAATTAAAGGGTGACTTTCTACACATTAAAATGAATGCATTTAAAATGTGGGTGACACTTCAAGATTGAGGTAAAAATTACTTCTGCCCAAGCTGCAGATTTTTTTTCTGTGTGTATGTGTGTGTAGGCACACATGGATATGTGAAGAGAGTATACATTTCTGTGTGCATGCATGGAGGCCGGAGGCCAGGAATCTTGATCACTGTTCAGTGTACACAGTAAGTCAGGGTAACTCAGTGTTGCAGCTGGTCTGGCTCTCCAGCTCCTGGAATCCCATCTCAGACTCCTCCATTCTGGGATTACAGGTAATCCAATGCCCACCGAGGTTCTACTTGGGTGCTGGGAACTCAGAGCCTCACAGTTGCATATTAAGTTCTCTGACTGTTGAGCCATTTCCTCAGCTTTCCCACTCTTCATACAAAGACACTCAATAGGCTTCTTTTATTCACTTCACAGACAGTGGATCTTAATATCAACCATACTATTGACTACAAAGCAGAGTCAGTATCTTTCTTTAACTAACCACATCCTTTCATTTGTTTTTATTTCAGTGTGGTCTATTCTATTGCTGACCTAGAAAGCAGTCTAGATGCCTTAAATACTTGCTGAGGCCCATGTTTGTGAGAATGGGCATTACTGAAGGCCACTGGATTCTCTGGAAAGTCTGCCTCTGGCTGTGGACATAGATTCACTTGCATTGTGAACCTAGATTTGGTAAACTGTCCAATTATAATATGAAATTTTTATTTATTCTGTGAATAAATAGGCACTGTGTAAAGATGTTTTTAAAATATTGCAGCTTCTTTTTATAAAAAGGGCCATGAAAGGAGAATAAGACTGTAGCTAGATAAATCAGCAAGCTATATATTTTCCTTTGCTAGTTGTTGTCCTACCCAAAGGCACACAGAGGCTCCTTCTTTGGGGAATTCAGCTGACAGAGATCATGGGGCAAGACCCAGCAAGGGAGAAAAATATATAAGACAGATGGAAGACAGATGGAGAAGACAGAAGACACACCCAACTGGCCTCCATTACCTGTCTGATTTGTATGTTATTAAGGAAATCTAGGCTTATATTTATTCATTGTTAGGACAGGAATTTGAGCTGCATTTTACATTATACACAGAAGTCAGTTTCAGATAGTGCAAAGATCCAAGTGAAAGAGACAAACAAATTCTGATCTCATTCATTTCAGGTTGGGAGGAGGTCCCTTAAACAAAATGTGCAAAGCTGTACAAAGTATTCACCATACAGACTGCTCAGTTGGATCATATTAAAATTAAGGAAAACTTTTAACATTTAATAAATGATATTCTAAACGAAGTAAAAGGAGTATGTCTTAGTTCATTTTCTGTTGCTGTAATAAAATACTTGAAGTTGCGTGATTTATAAAAAAATAAATAATAAAGATTTTAGCTCATGGTGCCAGAGAGAGTCAAGTACAAGTTGCAGCATCTACTCAGCTTCTGCAGCACCTTTTATGCTACTTCAGAAAAATTTAAAAGCAGAATGGCAAGTGGGTATATGCAAACAACAAGAACGAGGTATTTGAATTTTCCTCTCCACATCCAATTAAATAAATAAATAAAATAAAATACATTAACAAATAAATTATCTGAATCTACATCAGAAAAATATCTTAGAGAATACAGAAGAGAAATTATAGTCATTTTGATGGTTAATTTTGTCACCTTGACATAACATAGAATTACCTATGAAAGGAGTCTTAAAGAGGGATTGTATAAATCAAGTTGATGTGTGGGCATCTCTTTGGGGAAGTGGGAAACTAATATGCCTACTGTGGGAACCAGCATTCTATGAGTTTGGTTCCTGGACTGTTTCAAGGAGGAAAAAGTGAGCTGAGAGTAAGCATTCATGCACATACCCTCTGTTCTTGATGAGAGTGTGATTAGCTGCTTCATATCTCTGCCTTGACTCCCCTACAATGATAGACTGAAGCCTGGAATTCTCAGCTGAACAAACTTTCTTGCTTAGAGTTGCTATTGTCACAGTATTTATCACAGCAATGGAAATGAAACTAGAAGATTCATCTGAAGCATAATTTCCAGTTTATCCATTGTTCACCAAGTTATATAAACTACAGAATGTGAAAAATAAAGAAAATATTAGAAGAAATCACATATATACAAACACAAGACAGGGGCATCTCAGAAACTCACATTCAAAGAGAACAACTTAGTGGTTCCCAAAGAGAAAGCAAAGATCACCCAAAAGGAAAGGAAAGTTAGATGTAGGCCATAATTACCAGCAGCCACAGTGGATGTCAAGAACAGTGGAGCGATGCCTTCAAGGCTTTGAGGGAAAATAAGTTGACCAACGTCTCAAATAAATATCAGCTTTGATAAACAGAATATCAGTGTTCTTCACAGAAGACGATAAAGAAAGTGGAAGAAAGCTGATGGCAGGCATGCCAATATTCTCATCACATGGGTCAGGAGCCGAAGTATACTATCTGTGTTTGGGTAACAAAGCAAAACACAGGGTAGATCTCTACGAAGCAAGTTACCTAAGCAGATGACCTGATGATTGTTGTGAGACTACGTTGATCAGTGGTGGGGGAAGGAGGAGAAGAGTGTGGTAGAAGACTGTGGACACTGTCCCAAACTGCTACTCCGGAAATGATAATGCAAGCACCAAACCCAGAGACACGATGAGGACTACAAGGAGAAGAACTTGTGGGAGTTAAAGAATGAAGACAGGCAGGGATGAGGCAAGGAAAGCCGTCTGACGCTTCCATCATAAACCGTTCTGTACTGGCTGCCTCTCTAACCACAATTGTGAGCTCCTGTGATGAGTACCAGAGAGAAGATGGAGTATAACAAACATTCAGAATGAAAAGTAGGATTACGTTATTGTTGTGCTGTAGGGAAGCTTGTGAGTGGACAGGTAGGTAAGGAGGGTTAGTAACCACATCAGCACGCAGGGCAGGGGAAGAAGCTGAAGGGTAAGGCAGAGTCTGGGGTGTCCATGGCACCAACAGGCAGAATGACACATATGTGCAGGTCACACCATGGCACTGAGTTGGCCTAGAGGTCACAGTTTGACAGTCCATAGATTAAAACTGTGAAAAGAGTGATTCAAGAATGAAACCCTGGAGAAAAATGCATGTTGAAGGGGAAGAAGTTTGCGGAAGAATCCTATCAGGGCTGAGGAGCTATCTCAGTCAGTAAGGTAGTTACTTGTAAGCACACGGACCCGAGTTCAATCCCCAGAAACCATGTTAAAAAGAATTTTTAAATGCTGAGCATGCTGTCATAATCTTATAATCTCAGTGGCGGGGATATGGACCAGGCTGATCCCCCAGGCTCACTGGCAATCCGGCTAAGACTACTTGGCAAGTCCCATGCCAATCAGAGACCCTGCCTCAAACAGGCGGGTGGCTCTTGGCAAGTAACATCCCAGTTTGCCTCTGACCTCCACGTGCTCATGTAAATATAAACACACCAAGAAAAGAACCAGGGTGCGTCATCTTCTAGAAGCCAAGCGAGTAGAGGTTGAAGAAATCCAGTGAGAAACTCAGATGTATGCGAGTTCCCCTCCAAAGGGCCAGATTCGGGACGGGATCCAGCTGAACGTGCAGCCATGTATCCAGAGCCCACTCAGTCAATTGCAGCACAATCTCTAAGGAACCCAGGACAGCAATCAAGGAAGACCTTGATACTGGCCACAGGACGTATCTGTAGCATTCAAACATGTCTCTACAGGGTGATGCTGTATAGGGCTCCAAACTGTTCTGTTATAGACTTTACTGAGCATGTGCCAGGCACCCAAATATAAGGAAAACTGAGATCTAGCTTTTCCGTTTGCTTACAAAATTACATCTACAGCCACCTGTATTACCTCTGCTTAAATTAGGGTGTGTCTGTTTGCAGAACTTATTTAAGCCTATGTGGAAACCACTAGAAATGTTATGTTCCAGAAACAAATTTACCCAAACATTTATCACCTTGGTGACACGATCACTGCAGGAGCCACAGGAACTGTATAAGAAAAATGCTCAATATCACTTGCCTCCTTTTAAATTGTCATCTGGAATGTTCTGTCTGTGTCTCCCTGCTTCCCCCAGAAGATAAGAATGATAGCCATGCCGAAAGCTATGATGAGAAGCATGAAAAGCTGGTTTAGCAACTTACACAAAAACGCATATTTCATTACTGAGTACGATCCTATTTAAACATATGCCCTTTGTTTTAGAAGGGAAAAAGTGAATGCCAATCAGTACTATTGAAATCCATTAGCTTTGCCTTTGGCATCAATACAGAATCGGGTCTTCAGTGTCCCAGTACCACGGCAACGGGGAGTGCTGACCAACAGCGCTGTTCTCTTGGCAACCTAATGAATTGGCACGAGAGCTCAGCACTGTTGGGTTTGTTCTGTATGCAACCTTCTATCGACCGCACTAAGCCACTACCTAATAGATTCTCTCTGCCTCTTTCTTTCTTTTTATTTTTTTATTCTTTCTGTTTATTTTTTTTTACAGGATAATTTCCTTAGTATCAACACTCAGAGTTTACCCCATGGTCATAGTAATATATAATCAAGCTTAAACGAGTCTGAGTACAAAAAAGACTTAGCCTGGAATCCAGCACTGCTCATCCAGAGGATTTTTCATTTTAGCTTAAAATACTTGTCTTTCACTTCAAAAAGTGAAAACTTGTTCTAGACAAGACACTGCTCAAGTAATGACTCAGCACTCAAGTATTAGTGTCAGGGTTCTTCATGGTGAGAAACATTCTGTCTACACTGAAATTTAATTTAGAAACTGAAATGGACTAGTGAGCAACTTGCTAATCCAGTTTTCTTTTAAAAATAATAATAATCTTTCCTTCTAAGATGAGGCTATCAGAGCCAAGTCACCAGCATTCCTTTGAAGAGGTTTTGAAAGAACACAACTTTTGAAATAACTGATATTTGTCAAAGTGCAAACATTCTGAATGTGATTTGAATTTTCCCAAAGGAAGACAACTTCTAAGTATCTGATATTCCTTGAATCATGTTCAAAGGCAAATAGCTTTATGTCAAGGCAACTGCTTTAAAAGAAATTACTCGAGTATCTTTTTTTTAGCAACTTAGTTTTTATTCTTTGGAAAACTTCAGAAAGAAATGAAAATGTTCCAGGGGCTCATTTTTATAACAGAAATGGTTTGAAAAGGAAAATCACAAGCTAATTTCTCTCAAGAATGTATATATAAGATGCCATTCAATGTTACATCAAACTAAATTTGGTCATACAAAAAAAAAAAAAAATCATCAGGAGTAAGTCAATTTTCCAAAACACTATGTTGGTAACACACTAAAAGCACAAATTTGACCTTTCACACTATGAACTAAAAACAAACAAAAAAAAAAATCACATAATCATTTCAATAAATGTAGAAAATATACTTTATAAAATACATTCATGATCTAAAACTCCTAGAAAAGTCAGAATAGAAGGCCGTTCCCACTCTCTATCATTAAATTACCTACAAAAAATTACTATGCATACATCATATTTAATAGTTAAATCCTGAGACCGTCACCTCATTATCTAAAGCAAGAGGAAAAAAGCCAGCCATCAGCATCCCCTAGGGGCCCCGGGAAGGATATGAAGGTAAAAATAAATAAACAGTGTAAAGATTGGAAAGCAAGAAGCAAACCAGCATTGTTCACAAGTGTAAGACTGTGTTTGTGGATCATTCGGAGAGCATCATAAGAAGCTGCCACAACAGGGAAAACAGAAAAGCCAATGAAGTTCCTCAACAGCCTCAAACAAAAAACAAAAAAAAAAAAACAAAAAAAACAAAAAAAAAAAAAATCAAACCCTACCATTTGCCTGCAAATTTCATGATTTCTTTGTTTTTAATAGCTGAGTAGTAGTCCATTGCGTAGATGTACCACAATTTCTGTGTCCATTCCTTAGTTGAGGAGCATCTGGGTTGTTTCCAGAGTCTGGCTATAACAAATAAAATTGCTATGAACATGGTTGAATATATGTTCTTGTTGTATACTTGAGCAGGTACCAGAAGAGGCAGGAGGAGCCTCCATGATTAGCGTGGAAAGGAACACATGATGGAGTGTGGATGGAGGCAAGCAGCGCAGATGAAGAACATTAGCATGAGATTATGAATGGGAAATAGCCTGGAGAGAAGTTACTAGAGCAGATGGAATGGGATGGCGGCTGGGAGGTAAACAGAGCTTAGGAGGGAATCTCTCCCTCGAACCAGGTGAAATAAGGCTATTCTAAAATCTTAAAGAAGAAGAAGGCGATGAAGAAGAAGGAGGAGGAGGAGGAGGAGGAGGAGGAGGAGGAGAAGCAAACCCTAAAAAAGAGCATTTGCAATAGCATCTAAACATATGGAAAGCCTAGTAGTGAATCTAATAAAAGGAATGCAAAGCCTGTGAGAAAGATGTACAGTTTTATAAAGACCCTTACTCTAGGCTCCTGTCTGAAAACAAAGCAGAATGTCACTAACAGTGTCAGGGGTTGGCTTTCTTCTGTGGGGTGGGTCTCAAGTTGGGTCAGTCACTAGTTTGCCATTCCCTCAATCTCTGCTCCATCTGTATCCCTATATTCTTTTAGGCTGGACAAAGTTTGGGTTGCAGATTTTATGGGTGGGTTGGTGTCCCCCTCCATCCATTGTAAGCCCAGTCTGGCTACAGAAGGTGGTGGCTTCAGGTTCCATATACACCAGTTCTAGGAGCCCCCAGGCAGTCACCTCCGTAGACTCATGGGAGCCTTCTCTGTCCAAGTGATGCTCCCCTACCTACTTCCATTCTATCTCCCTGTCCTCTCCTCTCTTCCCCTCTCCCCACACCTGATCCCCCAACTCTTTCACCGAGTTCTCTCCCTCCATCTACCTAAGATGCCTATTCTCTTCTTTGAGTGCAATTCGGGGGTCCTCACTTGAGCCCTCCTTGGCTTCTTTAGATCTGTGGATTGTAGCATGGTTAACCTGCAGATTATGGCTAATGTCCACTTATAACTGAGTGCATACCATGCATGACTTTATGGGTCTGGGATACCTCACTCAGGATGATCTTTTCTAGGTCTATCTATTTGCCTGCAAATTTCACTATTTCCTTGCTTTTAATTGCTGAGTAGTATTCTATTGTGTAAATGTACCACATTTTTTTATATCCATTCTTTAATTGAGGGACATCTAGGTTGTTTCCAGTTTCTGGCTATTATGAATAAAGCTGCTATGAATATAGTTGGACAAGTGTCCTTGTGGTATGATAGAGCATCTTTTGGGTATATGCCTAGGATAGCTGGGTCTTGAGGTAGACTTTTCCCAGTTATCTGAGAAACTTCCAGATTTATTTTCAAAGTAGTTGTAGGAGTTTGCACTCCCATCACCACACCCTCGCCACCATGTGTTATCATTTGAGTTTTTGATCTTATCCATTCTGACAGGTATAAGATGGAATCTCAGAGTCACTTTGATTTGTATTTCACAGAAGCTCATGGAAATAGGTGCAGAGCCCCACAGCCAATCTCCCAGAGTTTTATGGAAGAATGGGAGGAAGGATTGAAGGATTCAGAGTTGTCAAGGACACCACAAAAAGTCCTACAGAGTAAACTAACTTGGGTCCATGGGAGCTCACAGACCAAAGAGCCACCAACCAAGAGCCTGCATGAGCCAGACCTGGATCCCTACACAGATGTGTCAGATGTATAGCTAGGTCAGCATGTGGGCCTCCCAATAATAGGAGGAGGGGCTGCCTCTGAGGATGTTCCCTGCCTTTGGGTCCATTTCCCCTAGCTGGGCTGCCTTGTCTGGCCTCAGCGGGATAGAATGGACTTAGTTCTGCTGTGACTTGATGTGCCAGGGTGGGGTGGTACCCCTTAGGGGCTTCCCTTCTCTGAGAAGAAGTAGAGATGGGAAGGGAGAAAGAGAGGCATGAGGATGGGACTTGGTGGAGAGGGTTGTTGGGGACTTTAAGAGATAAAATAAAAAATATTTTGATGAAAAAAAATACAGCTTTATAATACATTTAAATGTACTTAAATAAGAACCCTGTCTTTCTTATAAAAAAAAATGTCAGTTCTCTCCAAATTAATTTACACTTCCAGCATTATCCCATAAACTTTGTGTTAGGGCTGTAGACCTTAACTAAGTTGATCCTAAAATTTTGTATGAAAATGCAAAGAGGCAAGAGTAGTCAAAAACAGAAACATGGCACAAAGGTGGACAAGTGTGAACATCCACCGATGGCACATAGCTCAAACACAAATAAAACGATCTATTCTATTTGGAGAATGATGGAATTGTCTTAGGCAGCAAGAAATTTATCTTTAAAATTAGAGAAATATATACATGTGGAGGAGAAAGACAAGAAAGTACCTATAGAGGCCTTAGTCAGGTTAGCAACACCCTGAGTTAATGAGTGGTCGATGATCTCACGGTTTATCATCTTATAATTCATGGTTTATGGAGTTTGGGATGCATATATTTTATTTTATAATAAAAATAAATAAATCATACATGTAAATTGCATAACTTGATTTGGAAAGTTATTGAGTAAATGTTTCATTACCACAAACAAACCCAGTAGGACTGGGGAGTACAAAGAAACACCAAAAATAATGTGGTGACTTTTCTCTATTTATTAGTTCCTCTTGTGACCCTCCTGGGCTCTTTGCTTGGGACCCTACCACTCTGTTCTGTCCCAGAGCCTGTGACTAAGTCTAGCTCTCACATTACTGTGATCTGTTACTAAAGTTACTCCGCCTTTTTTCACCAAAGGTCTAATGATCGCACAGAACTGAGAATTTTGCCTTCCTTTCCAGGATGACTAGATAAGTAAGAAAAGGGCAGGAAGCATGAAAATCAGAACCCATTTGACTCTAAACCCATTTGCTTTGTCACCAGAAGTAGTCACAAGGCCAAGAGAAAAAGGAACAAACTATGAATCTAGTTCTACATGCAATGAGCAAAGAATGAGGAAGGCATGGGCAGCAACAGATGGTGACAGGATGAAGAGAGGGCAGTAGTGTGCAGGGGTTCAAGGGCAGATAGACAGATGAGGATCTGGGCAGGAATAGGGCCCAGATGGCTTAGGGACGGGTTCTCTCTCCCCACTGGTCCTCTCAGTACCTACGGCTCTTGATTCTGATGCCCTGGAAGGTCTAGCCCTTCCCACATTGTCCACTCCAGGCCTCTATGTCCTAAGTCCTTTTGGTTGGAACTCCTGCAGGCAGAGAGACATCTGGCAGCAAACAGATGAAGAGAACAGCAGTGGGCTGCTCTGAGCCCTCCACTACCACAAACCTTAGTCTTCCCACAGCAGCATTAGCAACTAGGATCCTGATGAGCTCTATCCTACAGAGCCAGGGCTTTAACACACCCATGAAGAGGCCCTCTGTGGTCACTGAAAGTGTTATTAAGTTAACATATATCATAAAAATTCTTTAGGTGCATACAAAAATGATTTTTAAACTGCCTGTATAAAAAATAGAAATTAAAAAAGATATTAAGTCTGCAGAAGCTCCCCATAGCTGATCTGAAGTTACCTATAACTATTCCTGTCTTGTCAAAATCCCCTTCCACATCTGTGTCAAAAAAGTCAAAGCCTAGTCCAATGTGGCACTACCAGGTGTTTTAGATCTGGCTGTTTCTCTTCTTACTGCCACTGTCATACTTCAGGTCCTGCTCCATGACCTGCTCTGCAACTTGGTACAGTAGCTTCCCAAGGTCTCTGGATCCCCAATCATACCTTTTATCAACCTATCAAAGCCTTCTAGGTCCTGCCTTCTGCCCACAAATCTGCTCATATCTCCTATGCTTCAGAAGTCTACAGGAACTCCCAGGAGTTTATATGGAGTGCTAAGCTTTCTTGCATAACAGTCAGAGGCCCCACTACACCCCACTCTCTCCAATTGTATCCCACAAAACCGTAGCCTGGTGCCACACTGCTCTCTCTTCCCTCTGCCGAGTAAACTTCATCAACACTCAGAGCTTCACCCAAAAGCTGTTTCTGAGCCTAGAGTTCTCTACTGCTCTGGGCACCTTAGGCTTGCACCATCAAATAACATACAATCCTTCTGTCTCCAGAGCTCTCACAAGACTGGTTAAACTTCATACACAGCACCATTTCCACCCACTGTATCTGTAATAATCCCCTTAGTTTTCCTTCCAAGACTTCTCCTCCCTCAGTGTGTCCCATCTCATAAAAGGAAGATATTGTCCACAGCTCTGCCCAGACCAGGATCTAGGAATCTTCCCTGGTGTTTTTCCTGTTCTCCTTGCTATCTTCCATCTATTAAAATCCTGTCAGCACTGCTTGAAAATATTAGGGAAGCTGATGACATCTCTCCAGTCTCACTACTGCACTGCTTCTGAAATCATGGCTTTGGCCCTCCCCCACCTCCATGCTTTCAGACTACATCACCTCTCCACACAGGAGGTGCTGAGACCTTCAAATCAGATCACATCACTCTTTTAGTTGAAGGACTCCACAGCCATTCTATTGATTTGAATTTCCATATTAAGTATTATATATCTGTGAAATACAAAAATACTTTAAATGTTTCAATTTTATTATGAGCATAAAGAAGAATCCATTGGGGAAAATTATCTTAACTGATAAGACCTATAAAATGAATGCATCTGAGACTTTCTTCAGTCAATCCACTCAAAATTAAATGGCCAAGGCCAATGCATGTGTGTTCATGTCGATTTATCTTTACATTGGAATGGTTTGAAATTTCTGCTTTATTTTATGCCCAGTCTCACCTTAGCTCTACCCTCAAATGTAGGCAAATTACACAGCATCATTTATGATCATATTTATATGGAAACTTCAGGGAACATTGTGAAGAAGGGGCAGAAAAAAATGTAAGGAGCTGCAGGGTGGTTTGGAAAGGGTGTTGTGAAATGCTGGCCTCTGAACATGGCATAGTTGTTGCTCGCATGAACTCAAGGCAGCTTCAGTTACCTTCATGACACATATACAAGATGAATCAGTTACAAATCCATCATGGAGCAGGGAAGGTCTCCCACTGATCCAATCCTATGTGAGGATTTGTTGGAAGTCAGATGCTGAGGGAGGGAGGAAAAGAAAGCCACTTTTTTTTTTTTGGCTAGGAAGTGGACATTAGCAGGTTTCCCATGCTCCAGTGGATAACCCTCAGACCCATGAACATACAAGCAGCACCAACTGGACACAATGAGTTGGGTTATAGAAAATGAAGAGGACATGAAGTTGAGAGGAAGGTATTTTGAGGGGATGGGGTAGTTGGAGGGAGGTAATAGCAGAGACAGTTGCCCGGGATACATCGTATATATGCATAAAGTTTTCAAATAAATACATAAATAAATATAAATGTAAAAAAGTTTTAGAAAATCTGAAATTTTTCCATTAGCATGAAACACATAAAAATGTATTCATTAATTCCCTGGAGCTGAGTGAGATACTGTCTCCTAGAACCCACTATAAAACTAAAAATACTTCTGGGAAGAAATAAACAAATGAACCATTATCCCTCTTTCATACTGCAACTTAATTTACTTCGTTCACAATCAAGGTTTGGGGGACTGAGTCCTGGTGGGAAGAAGAGGCTGTCAGAGTCGCTTTAGGGAGACGGCTCTGCAACATGACCTTATGCGCACCCTCGTTAGCCAGATGGGTTAGCACAGGGTATATCTCAGAAAGTATGTGCCAATGACCTCCATGACTGCGGGAAAAGGGAAAAGGTTCGGGAAACATACAGGACACCCGTGACAGAGCAGAGAGAACACGATTTGTTCTGCTGGTGGGTTTTCTCTATGGTACCTTATGCCTGACACACAGACATCTTGACAGAAGAGGTTATGTCTTATTCTCTAGAGGTCCTATGCCATAACAAAGCATGTTGAACCAAGAAGGCATGCAATCATAATGGCACTTGTGACTCATATTTTATTTAAATAAAATGTCACTGAACTCTGTGGATGTGAACTTTGTAAATTTCAGATTTAAAGCTAGTATTTTTTTAAGTGCTTAAAATTGGCAAGTTTGTCAGTCAACTAGAATTCACATATCTGGCTGATGGAGTCTAATTTGACATAATCAATTTGGAAAACTGTCTATCAAGGTGTCTTAAATTGTAAGTATCTATCTACTCTATTACTCAATAACAGACATGACCACCAGAAAACATGTACGGGGTGTTCAGAGAACCTTTTCCAAATAATAAAAAGAGAAGGACTGGTGAGATAGTTTAGCAGATAAGACCCTTGCTCCCCTACAGTGTAAGCCCTTAGTTCAATCCCCAGAATCCATGTAAAGGTAGGAAGAGAGAAATAACTACACAAGGGGCCTCCTCTGACCTCCACATGTATAAGCCCCCATAATATACAAATACCAATAAAAATATTAAATCTAGAAGACCACCCATCAATATAGTTATGGACAATTAAGTGGTAGTATATTCAGTCAATGCAATGACACAGCAACAAAAAAAAAAATTTACTTTAATACTCCAGAAAAAGGAGTATGTTTTGTGGTGCCTTGTGTATGAAGTTCTTGAATAGACAAGATGTATTTAAGATGCTGGTTGGGACTAGAAATAAGAACAGTGGCTTTCTTTGGGTAAGGGCTATAAACTATGAAGGACTATAAAATTCATTGGATTGGGGCTGAAGAGATGGCTCCATGCTTAAGAGCATTTGCTGCTCTTACAGAGGACCAAGGATCAGTCCCTAGCACTTATGTCAAGTGGAATCACAGCTACCTATAACTCTAATTCTAGGGAAGCTGATGTCCTCATCTGGCCTCCACAGGCATCTGAACTCAAGTGGTGTAAACATACTAAGAAACACACAAAAACACATAAAATAATAAACAAATCTTAAGTCATAGTTTGTTTATCTGTGTGTGAGAGAGAGGAGACAAAGACACACGGGGGGGGGAAAGAGTTTACTTTGGTATTTATTTAGGTGGAGCTAGTTGATACTAGCTTCACATTCACAGACCTCCTCAGCCTCCTAAATGCTGTGATTTAGACATGCCCCATCCTACTTGGCACCTGTATCTTGATCTGTATGGGAAGAAACATGTCCATCATGTGTAAAATTCCACTGAGTTGTATGTTTAAGATTCGTGGGCTTCATTTATTTCTACTCATTAAAAAAGTTAAATAAGAAAAAAAAACTGGCTATTTCTCAATGGCTTAATATTTGTTTCAATCACTTAAATTAAGTCATTAAACATATTTTCATTGTTAGTTATAATTTGAACAGTGGATCTTCTGAAAGAATTCTTCAGCCAATCAAATAGGGATCTTGTTCTATACAGCGGTAGATGACCTTTCTGCTCCCCAATAACCTCTACAACGAGCCCATAAAAGCATAGACACAGAGGGGCAGCAAGAGGAAACAGGACAGGTGGGTTGTGTCTGCCAGGGATGTAGTGGTAGGAGCAAGTATGTACAGGACCCTGGGCTCATTCTCAGCCCTGCTTCTAAAAAAGAATAGCACCCTATATCTGCGAACAGAAAGCCGCAGTCTGTTCCAAGCAAAAGAGATCACTGAGGGGTCTACAGAGATAATAAGACACATAGAGGGTGTGTCTAATCCATGAAACTCTACACTTGATATGTGGGTCAATTGTAGAGATCTGATAAACCTTCTGTTTTATCTGGGCCAGCTCTTAACCAAAGAGCTACCAAACCATCACTTAACTATCACAGAAGCCAACAGTAAGAAATATGTGAGTATTATTATGGTAAAAGCATGAAAAAAATGGAAGCAGCAAAAAATGAAGATCACGGAACCAGCCACTTCAGCTGCACCTCTTCCTCTGGAGACCAATATAGTCAATATGTCATTTGCATTAAAGGATAGACTGAGTACATTAGGTTAATGGCTAAAGCAGCAATAAAGTTTTATATATATATATATATATATACACACATATATATTTAAATATCTCTATATGAAATCTCTAGCACTTGAAAAATTCTGGAAAGTCATGTTAAATAACATTACCTCAGTTTTCACAGCTAAACCTCTTGAAAAGTACCTACATTAGCCAAGAACCTGTTTGAGGGCTTCAAAGAAAACTGACGGTCACTCAGCAAAATGGAGCAGAAACTTCTGCCCTGCTTGCTTTGATCCATGATGACCAGCATCACAGAGGACCACTGTCAATCTCTTAGAAGGAGATGCCACATGCTCCCCATGGCGTTTCCAAGGAAGTGTGACTCATTCAAAATCTGGATCAAAACTGCCTGCCCACTTTGCCAACAACTCCCTACTGTACTCTGGATGGTCTTCAGGGTGGCCCTCCACATGAACAGGGACGTACCTCGCATATATCACATGTCACATTATGATTTCGCTTTTTAAAATCAGACAAGATCAACTTATCTACCATCAAGTGTTTTCCACAAATTAGAAATAGCAAAATTGGCCCAGCTATAAGAAAAAGACACCAGCAATAAGAAGTTAAATACTTTCCATCAAAAGTAATGTTTTCATAAACTTTTTTTTTATTTTCAGAGAACTATCTCCCCACAGTCCAGCATTTCTCATAGAAGACCTAAGTTTACAGAATTTATACTTTCCAAGTCAAATGCATGAAAACATTAAAATTTAAACTATTGGTTTTCTCCTCCTGTCATTCTCTGTCGATATATGTCAGCAAAAGCATGGAGTAAAGTTTCTCTGGGAAAGCTGGTCTGCAAAATAATTAAGACCCGAATGCCCAAAGCTGCTTTGACTAGCAGAACTGTCACTAATATATGTCCTACATATGATGAACAAGTTTTCATTCAGCAAAGCACAATACAGTGAGAACTGTATTTACCCTACTGTAAACAAAATTGAGCACCGCACCCTTTGGTTGGATATTGTTAAAAAGTATGTTTCCTGAACAAAAAATAAGGAAATTGGATTTAAAACAAACAACAACCAAACACACACACATACACACACACACACACACATACACACACACACACGGGGGGGGGGGGTGCGCGCGTGCCTGGAAGTTGGGTTATTAAATATTTATAGACCCTGTGGTTTGAATCTGAAATCTTCCCCTGCCCAGGTTCATTCTGTGAATGCTGTTCCCCAGTACTTGGTGTTAATTTAGGGGCCTGCAGGCTAGCAGGCAGTGAGGCCTTGCTGATGGAAGGTTGGAAAGGGCCTGCCCCTGGCTTCCTGATATACTATAGAGTGAAAGCCTCTACTCCATTCTCCCATCATCACACACAAGCCACTCTGTTGCATGCTTTCCCCTCTACAATGGTCTAAAACCTCTAAAACCAAAAGGCAGAATAAAATCTTCTTTTCTCATTCCATTCAGGTATTTTGAGTGCAGCAATGAAAAGATAACTAAGCACATACTTGCTGTTTGCTATTAGCGGCCATTTTTCACCATAATCATCATTCTAATAGAAGCCAAGAAGGCAGTAGTTCCTTCTGCCACAACAAAGTTAAGTACCCTAGAAAGATATCCTTGAGAACTTTTCTCTACAACATTCCTGTGATGCTAAAAATCACACCAAAAGACACAAAAGACAGCATGGGGCTTTTGAGTAGAGTGCACTTGTTCAGACTGCTGGAATGACACAAAGATGATGGTGAGGTTCAAGTGGACTGAGAGCCAGCTTTCCATTTAACACTGACAGGCATTCTGAAGGACATGTGCCTCTGCCTGAGGAGCCCTGAATTGATTCTGGAGGCATGAAAGAGAGGAAGTCAGTGTCTCTCACTCTCCTCACCCAGCATGTTAGCCCTTGCTCATTTTTTCCCTTCAAGAACTAGCCAGACAATTACAGAAAGCTGGGCAAACAGAGCTACAAGGATATGATCAAATCATCTTATGTTCCCTGTGTTCTTCAAAGAGTCTATTGGAGGGAGTGGAAGGGGAACTTTGGCTTCCATAAAAGAAAGCTTCCTGCTCACCTTGAGGTCATTGGAGGTCACTTGAACTTAATAAATACATCAACCGTTTTAATAATAATATTTAGAATCCATCTCTTCCTTCCAAGTCTGCATGAGTTTCAGACCAGGCCTTAAACCAGGGTGCACATCAGGATTGCCTTCAACAGCTGATAATCCCCGCAGGCTTTGGAGCCCAAGGAAGGAAAAAGAAGATGGAATGAGAAGGCTCTTACTGGAGCTGATGCCATCAAAAGCTGGCAACCAGTTCTATGGGCCCAGAGTACTTAGACCTCATCTGCCCACACTGAGCTGCTGGATAGCAGCTCTTGCCAAGCCTGTACAAGGCTCTGGATCCATCCTTAGTGCTACAAAAGAAAACAAGCCTCCTCCCTACCCTATTGCCAGGCCCCAGGCCTTTGGTGATTACCGTTCAATGCCACGTTGTCTTGCAACAGCCTCTATGATCCTTGGCATCGGGCATTCATTTCTAGTTCCTGGGGTAGTTCCTGGGGTCCCTTCTGTGGGCTGAACTTACACAACAGAGCCAAGAGGACTTGCTGGTTGATTGTACAGGCAGCTCGTCTCTGCACAAGAACAGATAGCACTTTCACTTTACTCACAAACACTGGCATGGCGGGCTGACTTTGACAGGGAAGTCTCTTTCATGATGCCAGCATCCACACAGCAGCCATCCACACCTCTCCACCTGAACTACAAGATTCCAGGCTCTGCTTGGTACGCTACAACTGGGTAGCAGAGAAATTATACCCCAAGAAATTCCACTACCATAAGGCTGTGTCCAAAACCTTCTTTTTCCAGCCTGTCTCCAGTCCATAGTCTGTCCATTTCAGAGCTCCAGGCTTATTTTCAAAACCGTCTTGTCTGCCAACTCACACATGTATTGAATTTGGATCCCTGGTGAGAAACGCAATTCTGAAATTCCATTACACCTCAGCTAGAGCAGCCAAAGAGACTTGGCTGACTTTAAACCCAGAAGTTCTACTTTTTCCAGTAACTGTTACCCCTGGCTACACTCTGGATATCCTTTTCCCTTGGAAAATAAAGATCCTTAGTTGCGAGTTCATCCAAAATATATTAGTCCATATGATAATTAAAACAGACACATACACACACACACACACACACACACACACACACACACACACTCCTAATTAGGAACCATCGTAGTCTAAAAATAATGGCACTGAGTTTAATCAAGTTGCTGAGACAATGTGCCAGCTCACAGGTTATACCCAAGAAAGAGAAATGACTTAAATGACTCCTTTCAGACACACTCCATCAGAAGGGTTAACTGCTATATGAAAAATGAAACTACATCTCCATCAAAGCAATGCCACAAGAAACAAAGAGGAATAAAGGACTGAATGCATAATGAAATAAAATTACAAGACTTAGTGATAATGTAAAATGAGGGCTGTGTTCACATTCAAATTTGAAAAGAAACAATAAAAAGATACCTTTAAAGCCACTGGGGAAATTTGAATATGGATTAGGTACTGCGCTGTACAATGAACCAATACACTTGGGAACAATCATACTAAAATGGTTTTGAAAATAAAAGTCTTTCAATTAGAAATGTGTAAGGCAGTATTTATATGTGAAATGGTATAATGCCTGATAATTGCCTTAAAGTATTTCTATAAAAGTTTTTAAATAGCCCGGGATGGTAGCACAGGCCTGTGCCTCAGCACTTGGGAAGACAGCTAGGATGAGGTAAGTGAGAATTACTATGACCCCCACACAAATATCTTTAATAAATGAGAGCTTGAGAGGAGCAGATAAAATACAATCAGCAAAGTGTTAATATTCATTGAGACTGGTTAACAGAAATTCATTATATTTTGTTTGTGTGATGGGAAGAATTTAAAAATAAAAAGGTTTTGTGAGGACCATGGAATATGTATCCTGAAAATGACAGGGAGGCTTCACTCATAATATCTTAACAATATGACTGCCTTGAAAAAGACCCAAATAGATACAATACCAATAGACATGCTAATATGGAAGTAAGAAATCTCATGGAACCCCAACACTACATAAAGAACTAAAGGCAACTAAAGGGAATGGGAAAAATAATCTTTCCCATGGATGAGGCCTCTAATTGGTTATCTAGTACTAAGCTATCAACCTTGAAGTCATAGGTAAGATTAGACAGACTGAGCAGGCTGCATTATATATTTAGACATGTATATATATATATATATATATATATATATATATATATATATACATATATATATATATATATTTAAAGAGAAAAGAAGCCATTAATTTAAGAGGGAGCAAGGAAGGGTATGTGGGAAGAGTTGGATGATGAACTGGAAATGAAGAAATTCGGTAATTATATATTGTAAATTAATTATATTTTAATATATATTAAAAATACAGGTACTTTAAAGTACTTAAATAAGAAGAAGAAAGAACCTTGCATTCTAGGGAGATGGCTGAGCAACAAAGAGTGCTTCCTACCCTTGCAGAAGAGCGAAGTTTAGTATCAAGCACCCATGTCAAGTGACTCACAACCACTTAGAATCCCAGCTCCAAGGGACCTGTCGGCTCCATCAGCACCAGCAGGCATACGGCATTTACCCAAAGAGACACGTACACACACATAAATAAAAAATAAAATTTCTGCAGACTATCAAAGCAGATGCTGAGCCTGATGGCCAACTGTTGGGCAGAGTGCATGGAATCTTATGTAAGAAGTGGGAAATAGCAAGAGCTGGAGAGGACAGGAACTCCACAAGGAGAGCAGCAGAACAAGAAAATTTGAACACAGGAAACTTCCCAGAGACTCATACTCCAACCAAGGACTATTCATGGAGATAACCTAGAACCCCTGCACAGATGTAGCCCATGGCAGTTCAGTGTCCAACTGGGTTACATAGTAATGGGAAGAGGGACTGCCTCTGACATAATCTGATTGACCTGCTCTTTGATCACCTCCCCCTGAGGGGGGAGCAGCCTTACCAGGTCACAGTAGAGGACAATGCAGCCACTTTTGATGAGAACTGATAGACTAAGATCAGAAAGAAGAGGAGAACCTCCCCTATCAGTGGACTTGGGGAGGGGCATGCATGCAGAAAGGGGAGGGAGGGTGGGATCGGGAGGAGAGGAGGGAGGGGCTTATGGGGGGTACAAAATGAATAAAGTGTAATTAATAATAATAATAAAATATTTTTAAAAAATCATATATCAGCGTCATGCCTGTGACTGTTCTGATTTGCAGGGATCTGAAGCTAGTAAGGTAATGGCTCAGGGAGGTAAACAAAGGAGAAGGAAGGACACTTTTCTTGCCTCTCTCATGATGGAGAAGAATGAAGCCTGTGGGCCTTTCAACCTCAGCGGTTGGTAGCCACTTTCTTGTGTCCTGCTCTTTGGTCTGACTGGCCACTGCTTCACACGGTAAGACTGTCATTGTCTGTCATTGATCACGAGAGTTGATACAGAAAGGGACCCAACAAGTCTTGCTGGCATGGGTCTCAATCCTGAGCAGCTATTTTGATTACTGATGATCTCTTGACACATCTTCTAGCACACTCCCAATTGGTAGCAAGAAGCCCTCTTTCTATCTCCCCTGCTAAGAGTGTAAGTTAGTCTGACCAAACAAGAGCAATCCTTGGGCATGTCCATGAGCAGATGTCATCTGTGGCTCTCTCAGAAACCATGCATTTGGTTTTTCCCCTCTACAATTGTTAATGACTGTAAGTTCTCTCATCCCCCCTCTCTATGCTCCATCCACACTGGAGCAGGCCAGAAGGCACAGTATCTGAGTTGATATCCAAAAAGAGAACATACAATAGACTGCCTCTTTCCAGGTCCCATAGGTTATATGAACATCCGCACTTACTTAGGTCACCTTCTGTAATTCCTGGTGGAAAAGAGAGAGGGGTAAAATTTACCCACAAAGGTTGCTCTGATAAGAAGCCGACCACTGCCTTTGACTCTGGCTTCCTTTTATTTTTAAGTAGAAGAAGTTTGGCCAAGTTGTGCAACCTAGTCCACCTGACAACAGTCTGGGAGTTGTCACAGCCTTGTGGAAGTGTATGGCACTTCTGCTCTTAGGGCTCGGCGTGTGCAGTGAAATGGCAGTATTATGAGGCTTAAACATCACTGAAAACTTGAGCAGATGAAGAATCACCAACAGGACACACCTCTGCGCATGCCTGTGAGCGTGTTTCCAGAGAGCTTTAACTAATGAGGAAAAAGTCACCCTGGATGTAGACAGGTTCCTGAGGGCTAGCGTCCAGGGTTGAACCAAAAGAAGGAAGTTGAGCAACAAAGACAGCACCCTTAAGTGTTTGCCTCACAAGCATGAGGACCTTAGCCTGATGCTCAGTGTAGGGAGCTTGTAATCCTAGCTCAGGGGAGCAGGATCAATAGAGCTCACTGGCCAGACAGTCTAAGACTTCAGTGAGCTCCAGGCCAAGAGAAGCACTATCGCAAATAAGGAAGGATGATTTAAGTGCATCAATATCTATAAACACACACGCACGCACGCACGCACGCAGGAAGCAAGCTGAGTACCAGCATTCATCTCTCTGCTTCTGGTCTGCAGATACCTCACACTCCAGCCGAGATCCCTTTCCCACCATGATAGACTGGACCCTCCAACCGTGAGAAAAAAATAAATGCTCTTGCTGTAAGTCACTTCTTGTCAGGCATCTGGTCACAGCAAAGAGAAGTAACTAAAGCATCCAATTAGCAACACAGGATATCCTGTTGTATTTACCAGGTCAGGTTCCTGTGGTAGGCAGTGAAAATACTAAATCAAGTAGAACACACTCCCACTGGATTTACAAGGACATGGGGTTGGGGCCAGGGTCTGCCACTTCCCAGACATCTGAGGGAGAAACAGGCAGTGTCTGTAGTGTGACATTAACTGTGAAATGAGGGAGGTAGCTGAGATGACTCTCAGACACTCTGGAGCACTCATAGCCAAGGATTAAATGAAGCTGTTAGTACCACAGTTACTTAACCCTTTGCCATAGTTCAAACGTGAAATAAAGAGCTCAAGAGAAATGGATCCTGTAGGAGTGGCGGCGCTGAATGGAGTAGTGGAAAACCTGAGGCCAGCATGTCGGCTTGCTTCCCCCACGTGGCAGAGGGCTGCTGCCTGCTTCCATATCAGATACCACTGTCAAGCTCAGGTCCAGGCAGCTTGCAGAGGCCACCCCTGAGGCATAATGCAACAGATGCCACCATTAAATTCTATTCTCCTAGGTAGACACCTTGCCACTGGCATTTGTAGTAAAAATCTATCACAATTATTTTTATGTCTCTCAGAGTCCCAGCCAGGTTATGTGAGCTGGGTCTGCATCTGGTCAACAGCAAGGGATGTGGTCATCCAGTGCAGCAAGAACTTTCTGAGAGCCTTCTGTATTTATAAACCGGCCATCTCTGCCAGGAAGAAGTCGGCTATCACTGCAACGCCTCTCGCATTTGGAGTGAACTAGCACCTGTGTTCTTTATGTTCTCACAGTTGCTGCCTTTCGGCCACAATCAAGTCTGTTCTTCCAGCTTAATATGTTCTCTCTATTAAACATTCCTAAATTACCTTTTTCTTTCAGTCTTGCAATGCTCACATCATTTCTGAGATGACTAAGGCACAGCAAAAGCAGCCGAATCCCTCACCCTGAAATGGCTTCAACTGCATTTAAGAGAAATTACAAAGGTCCAATTTCCCTTCCATTCCTTTCCTCTGTCCCTGCTGCCCACATGTCCCCTTGAGCACTCCTGAAATGACACACATACACTGATATCAAATAAACCAAGCTCTTGGTTCTGAGTCTGCACTTTTAGTGTTGCTTCTAGAAAGTTCCCTCTGCTTGACTGCATTCCAACCTTCAATTCTCAGCCAACACTGCTAAGTGAGCACAGTCTTTAAAACCTTTTCTCCTGGTCACATTACTTTCTTCTTCCCTGTCATAACTTTCTTTACTTCTCCACTGAAGAACTTATAACGGTCTGTAATTACACACACACACAGAGATACACGTTTCGATGGAGACAAGTGATAAATAGGTATGTATCCCTACGACCAGACAGTGAGACGTTCAGTGGCAGGGATTCTGCCATTATCTTCAGCCTCTAGCATATTCAGTTACTAAAAGGAAAAGGCCAGCAACTAAACAGAAATATCATGATTTTAACTTGAATATAGTTAGAATATTTTACATACCCTGTGTTTCTAAAATAGACCTTTGTTACAAACACATAATACTGCCACATATATTTCAGTCATGGAAAACCTTAGATTGCATGATTTCTAACTGTAATGGGAAAACTCCATTGAGTTATCTGCTGAGAACAATTACAAGTTGGATGAAAGAAAAGAAAAAGCAGAAGTAAGAAAAGTAAATGCTGATTCAAGCACTCATCTTCAATCAAGACAAACAGACTTGAGGGAACTAAGAAAACACATAGGGTGAAGCTCTCCCTTTGCTTCTTGCTTTTTTTCAGCATATCAGTCAATTTTTAGATGGCCCATAGCTTCGCAGTCTTACCAAGCCAAGGAGATTAGAACTGAAATTCAGGATAGCCAGTACAGAAAGGATTTGAAGTACTAAAGACCTAGAGAATGGAAACCTTAGAAAACAACCAAAATCTTCTCAGCCTTTTACTTGAAGCATTTGGTAAATCTAAAGCTGTTAATTGTAAAAAAAAAAAAAAAAAAAGGAAGAAAGAGAGAGAGAAAGAAGGAAGGAAGGAAAAAAGAAAGAAAGAAAAGAGAAAAGAAAAGAAGAAGGGGGGCGGCGGTTAGAAGCAGAAAGCTGCTATCGACATCTAAAAACCTAAGCAGAATTTTTGGCTATTTTACTACACTTGAAGTTGTCTACCACAGACAAAGAGACCTGAAAAGTATCCCGTGATTTCAGGTAAGGTCTCAACGAGCTGTGTCTTAGGGGTCAAGTAAACAAAACCAGACCAAACGCAAATTCCTGCTCTGATCTTTGAAATAGTTGAATGGCTCTAAATGAGCAGCTGGATTCTGCTGCCTTCCACGGGGAAAACTGAAATCCTTTCCTGAGCAAGACCTCAGCATGCAGGCACTCTAGACTACCGTCTATTTCTTTCTTTTCTTGTTGTTTCATTTAATGCATATGGATGGGTTCTTGCCTGAATGTATATCTGTGTACCATGTGGATACAGCGTCTAGAGAAGGATATGAGAACATCAGATCACCTGAAACTGCAGTTACAGAAGGTCATGAGCTGCCATGTGGGAGCTGGGAATGGAACTCAGGTCACCAGTGCTCATATCAGCTGTGCCTCTCTAGTCCTCTACTATTTTTTAGATAAAATATAGAATATCTGATTTTAAAAATTAAAAACCACAGCCAACAACGAGAGCAAATAGCTAATACCAAGAGGAAGACAGGTAACACAGAGGATCACAGTTGACTTCTATGTCGCAGAGATCAAAATTAAATGCTCTAATTACCATGCTTGAAAAAAATAAAGATGCAAAATTTTACCTGACACTAGTTATCTATATTTTTACAAATCAAAGAGAATTATAACAATTACAAGAAAAATAGATGACTTAATAATATGGGCTCTACTCTAGAAAAATTGATGGCATGTAAAATTTTAATCAGAAGTACTGAGAGAAAAGAAAACTGTAGAAAATGAATAGAAATGAGTTTGAGTGTCATATGACACACTTGTTAGAGTCCCAGGAAGAAAAGAGAAAATGAAGAAGGATCAAGAGTTTTAGAGAATTCTCTAAAACTGAGCAAAGACTCTAAGCCTAGATCAAGCACCTTAAACTCCATTTACAAGGAATTTAAGCAAGAAGTGAGTATTTTACCTAAGTGGGGGGACCTTAAAAACAGCTAGGGCCAGGTGTGGTAATGCACGCCTGTAATCCCAGCACTCAGGGAAACAAAGACAGGCAGATCTCTGTGAGTTCGAGGCTGGTCTAGTCTACAAAGCAAGTCCAGGACAGCCAAGGCTACACAGACAAACCCTGCCTCAAGGAAGGAAGGAAGGAAGGAAGGAAGGAAGGAAGGAAGGAAGGAGGGAGGGAGGGAGGGAGGGAGGGAGGGAGGGAGAGAGAGAAAGAAAGAAAGAAAGAAAGAAAGAAAGAAAGAAAGAAAGAAAGAAAGAAAGAAAGAAA
>NW_026594377.1:2216023-2256700 GCF_907164565.1 Psammomys obesus | reverse complement strand
AAAGAAAGAAAGAAAGAAAGAAAGAAAGAAAGAAAGAAAGAAAGAAAAAGAAAGAGGAAGGGAGGAAGGGGGAGGGAGGGGGAAGGAAGGAGGCAGAGAAGGAAGGAAAGAAAGAAAGAAAGCAGGAAGGAAGGAAGAAAAGAAAACAGCAACAAAAACAGGCAGGAGTAGATGGGAAGAAATACAGAGATCCACAGCAAGATATCATGTAGGGAGAGAGACCTTGGAACACACATCTCTAAGTGGAACCTCTCCTTTCCTTCTAGTTCAGGAGCTTAAGGAAGAGGAGATGGGAAGACTGTAGGGGCCAGAAGGGACATAACTCACAGAGAATGAAGCAGAATGCACAGGTCCCACATAGGTTTGCCCAAGTTCCTCTGCATAGGTATTATAGCTTTAGTTTAATAATTTTATAGGACTCGTGAGTGTGCAAACAAGTGGGTCTCTGATCCTTGCGCCTGCTCTTGGGGCTGTTTTATGTTGTCTTGGCTTGTCCAACTTTGATATGATGGGTTTTTTATCATATTATATTTCATTTTGCTATGTTTTGTGGTTATCTCCTAGAAGCCTGTTCTTTCCTAATGAGACAGAAAGGAAGTGGATCCAGGAGTTAGAGGAGGTGGGGAGCAAACTGGGAGGGGTTGGGGGAGGGGAAACTGCCTTCAGATTAAAAAAATATTTTTAAAATATTTAAAAGGGTTTTAACATAAAAATAAGGTTATATGCTTCAAAAAAACAAACAAACAAAGGAAAAAAGAAAAAACCAACTAGGAGTGAGGAGATACAGGGCAGAACCTAGCACGTGCAGGCTTGACTCAGAGTTCCACACTCCATTACGGAGTCCTGTAGACTCCTATTAATGCTGCTGTTGATTCAGATAAAAGCCATGCAGATGAGGCTTTCCTCAAGGCCCCAAATTGAAATGTTATATTGATTTAGGGAAAAATTCTACTAGATATTCATTTTAACATACAAAATCTTTTGTTTGACTCTGGTTTAGAAATCTGTGATTCACTGTATAAGGAGAAAAGATTGTATTGAAATCTAATGATCCTCAACTCTGAAAATAAACATAAAAAAATGCATACTTCACTGAGGACCAACAACATAGAAATCCATACTTATTTCACTTTCCAGAACTCTAGATCCTTAAAATAAGAAAGAAAGTAAGTCATTCTCCTATATGAAGATACTGATCTCTTGTCATATACACAGTAGGCATTTAGCTTATACTTTCAAAGGACTCAAAAGACTTTTATGGTTCTCTCAACTTAGAACATTATTCATTTTTATTGACAGAAAAAGAATCTAAGTGGAAAAGCTTTCACGTAATTTTATTTAAAGATAACAGTTCACCAGTCCCAGCTCTGTTTCAATCCTTTCCATATTCAAAAAGTCTTGGAAATGACAGGATTTTAAAAATGAGGCCAAAAAATACAACTCTGCCACAACATCACCCTTTTTCAAGATCATTGCTGTTACTGGGTACAAGTTATCCTATGCCTTCATTTGGGGACTGGGAGCATTTTAGTTACAATCTTACTGAATAAGGATGCACTGGAAGAAAAGATTAAAGTTTCATCAAAAGCTAGAGATTTCACTTATGAGAGGAAAATTAACACTCCTACTAAAATACTGGCCCCGTAGGCCATTTGGGCCCAAAATGTACATTAGCAACTCTGCAGTATACACATGGAGGGGAAGAATTTCTGTCACTTGTTTTCCCTCAAAGTCCAAGCTTTTTGAAGAGCCTGAAAGCACCTATTGCACCCCTTTCTGTGGCATCTGTGTGGGAGAAATCACCTCCTCCAGGGAAAGTGTGTACCTCCAGGCGCTGAGCTGAGTGATGTAGTCAAGAGTGTAGTCCTCTTGACTACAGTGACTGGCTTACAGGTGGGCATGTGACCCAGCTACCACCAAGAGGGGTCTGTCTAAAGGCTGGAGCTACCGAGAAAGAAGTATGCTCATTCTTCAGCTAAGTTTTAAGATGCTACAGCCTTTTTCTTCCCTAAAGTGAAGTGAATAACAAGAGTGGAGCCAAGAAATCTAAGAGCCTAGATAAATCCCAGAAGCCATGTGTCCTTGTATGTGTATATAAGCCAGTATTGTCCCTTGTTTCCTTGACTTGGTAAAAGGCAGGTTTTCTAATGCTTGCATTAAAATGACACCCCCCCCCCAGTATATGTTAACTCTTGAGACTGGCAATATGGTAACAAAAATGACTACCATGTTTTGGTATCCTTTGCCTTCATTATACCATTTTGAATCGCCTCCAAAGATGAGGAGTTAGATTATATCTCCAGTGCAACCTATATCTTGGGTTTAACAACTGACAGGAACATGTGTTTTAGTGGTAGGTCAAATCTAAATTATACTGTATCCAGTGAAAAAATGTTGCCTATATATGGTGTCAGAGCAGCCAGACATGATAATAAAACTAAGGCCGCTGGATACAATGGCAAGTGATCATTTCTACACACAAACTTAGCAAGCTACCAAATTTTCTCAGACCTTTCCAGAAGCAACAAACAGGTATTTTAACAGAGAGCTATATTTTCATTAAGACTCTCAACTGTTATAACTATCTTTTAACTTTGGTAACAGACCTAGTTAGGTTTATGTTCTTGTGCAACCATTCATTTGGTTCTTTTTCATTCTTCAGTTGTCCCCTCCCAACTTGCACAAACCGCAGAGCCTACACATTTGGGTTTAAACTTCCAACAGAGAACTGATCATTAACTAAATCACTGCAGTAACTAAATCACTGGAATAATATTTCAAATGCTTCCAGAATCAGCTGGCCACCTGCTCTTACATTGAGCTTGTGAGAACATAAACCGGATGGCTCTGCTATTGAAGGCCAGGCTTACATTAAAACAGAGGAGTTTGCAAGAGCTCAGGCCAGTGACTGGAGCACGAGCCACCACCACTCTGAAACCTGCAATGTGTGTCTATGTTCCTTGGTTGTGATTTGCAGACATATTAGAAGCACAAACTGGGCCAACCCTAATAGCCTGCACATGAATAGGCTTGGCTAAACTGGTATTTTTTTTTAATGTTCCAGTGCTGAGGTTGGGAAGGGATCTTAGTCATAATGCGCTTGCCCCCCAAGCAGAAGGAGCTGGGTTAGGTGGCTAGAACCCACCTTTTGAAGACTAGCTGAGGTGGTGTGCCAGCTCTTGCAATCACAATACTGGGGAGCATAGACAGTCTGGTAGCTGGGGCCTGTTGTCCAGCCAGCCTAGCCTGCTTTGTCAGGTCTAGGCCAGGAGGAGACCCTGTCTTAGAGAATTAAGAGTAGATAGTAGTTAAGAGCTAATATTGAGGTTGTCCCCTGAACCTTACATGCAATGTACACATGTGTGAGCACACCGACACACACAATACTCAAATGCAATCAACACTAGCTACATATATGCATAAGCACACCAAAAACACACAATGCTCCAATATAACGCATTATTTGCATATAGTCCCAGGCATGCACAACCATACCCACACACTTGTCCCCGCACACAAAGATCCAGTGTAATCCGACACCATTTACAGTGAGGGGTTCTTGTCTCTCATCCACCAGTTGTGAAAGACGTGAAAGACATCCACCAGCAGGGTCAGACCAAATGTTTATCTCTCAGAGCTAACATTTGAGAAGTCCTGTGACCTCTAAATTCACATATTTATACTGACGTGCTCCCTAAGTAACGTTACTTGGTATTTTGTAATCAGACTTTGCAGGGACTTAATATTATTCATACTGTGCTTTCATGAGTCTATGTTAATTTTCACATTAGAGCACAAGCGGCTAAAATAAAGAACTCCTGACAGACTGAGAATTTCCTTGAAATTTGACTAAAGAGAAAGCTTGGACTAACATAATAATTAACCTTAAGTTAACATTTATTATACTGATAGCAGCTTTATGTCACATGGTGATTGCTTATCCTCTCCAAGGAATTGTTTACACCATTATAAAATCCTAGTTGATGCCACTAAATTCTAGGCTTCAGACACACAGCTAATGAACACCAACTGCCTCTTCAAAAATTACAAGAAGTATAACCTAAATGGAATAAACTAACCGGGTCCTCTGAAGAAGCACTATATTTTTGTCTTTCAGAGGGATGTATCATGATGGCAAACAGTCTCCATCCATGGCTAGTTACAAAATATAATCAGCAGTTACGCATTATAATAAGGCAGCTCTTTCTTTTCTTCATATCAGAATTATGGGTTTGCCACTCAGTTCTATTGCAAAGATCTTCTGAAGCAAGATTGGTGGCCATGGAGATGGGCGACAGCTGTAGACTGCAGGACAGGGCAGCAGACATCAAAGTGGACTTTGGAACTAAGTGTAGATTTAAATTTGAATTCTGTTCCCATCACTTTCCAGCCATGTACCCTTGGAAAAGTTATTTTATCTCCCCAGGCCTACATATCTCATCTTCATTTAAGGAGCTAATAAGGACTGTATCTCCCAGGGCTGTCAAAGAGAATAAAGAGGGAAGAAAATAGGTCACACAGCATTTGGAACACCCTACAGGATCTGACCCTCTTCCTTTTTTTTCTGGCCTACCCTAAGGCAAATCACTCTATAACTCCACTAAGAGAATGAAGACCAGCAAGGAGTCTCTCTTCCAGCTTCGTATTTAAAAGAAGGGGCTGCTTTCAAGGTGAGTGTCTCAGTCCATTTTCTATTGCTATCATAAAATACCTGAGACTCAATAACTTATAAATAACAAAAATCTCCTTCACATATGATTTAGGAGGGATACATTTCCAATATGTGAACCTTTGGGGACACATGGAAAGAATGGCAGCTAGTGATCACATATGACTGCAAAGGAAACACAAATTGCCCTCATCAAAGCCCATTACGGGACACATGAGCACACACTTCATTCTCCTGCCTCTGATGAAATATTTCACTGCTTGTGCATTTTCCAAAAGTGATTACAAAAGTCCTAAACCTCAGGTCCATCCCTGTAAGCCACTGGGAGTATGTGTTCCCACACAAGACCTTCTTGGAAAAGAAGATCAAAGTTTTACAATCTTTGTCTCAATTTCCTGATAGGTGACTATGAAAACCTGTTAATTAGCCACACTGTTTGCTACCTGGTTTCTCATGGCCATACACCAGTAGAGAGATTCTAAAGAATAGTAAGGCACAGAGTTCAAGATGACGAGAACCACAACAAAGCTTGTTTCTCTACAAGAACATCAGTCTGCCTGTGCCCCTCACCATCGCCCAGTCGTAGTGACACAGCAGAGCCTCTGGCCCCAGCAGCTAGCTCTGGGAAGCCCCTGGGCATTATTCCACTCTTAACTACTTCTTTATACCCTTTAGGTGGCCATCAAGTCCAGACTTGTGACATAGCTACACCAGAGTCCCAGCTGGAGAACAAGGAGAGGCAGGGGAGCCAGAGGATTTCTCCTCCACCAACAACCTTCAGCAAATATGTGTGGCATCTAAAAGATGGCACTGGGAAAGCAGCTCAGTCAGCAAAGCATTTGTGATGCAAGCGTGGGAATCTGAATTCAGTCACCAGGACCCACACACATTACAAAGAAAGAAATGGATATGGTAGTGTGTGTTTGGAATTTCAGTATTGAGGAGGTAGACACAGGCAAGTCCCTGGGGCACAATGGCCAGCCAGCCTAGCCTAGCAGGTGAGAAAGGGGCTTACAAGATAAAGACATCTACCTCAGACTTATAGGAATAAAATAGTCCCTAGACACCTCTTCTAAATACAGTGATTCTCAGCTCTAGATCATAAAACCTGCCATGTTCACAGAACTTTAGGTAGGTAGCACTAGCCCTCAACATGCAGACAGCGTCTCTAAGGTATGTCTTTGCTTCATGCCTTTTTTTTTAAGATTTTAAAATTTTTTTTATTAATTACAATTTATTCACTTGGTATCCCAGCTATAGCCCCCTCCCAATTCCACCCTCCCTCCTTTCCTCTTCTCCTCCCATTTCCCTCCCCCAGGCCACTGACAGGAGAGGTCCTCTTCCCCTTCCCTCTGACCCTAGCCTATTAGGTGTCATCAAGGCTGGCTACACTGTCTTCCTCTGTGGCCTGGTAAGGCAGCTCCCCACTCAGGGGGAAGTGATCAAAGAGCAGGCCACTGAGTTCATGTCAGAGACAGTCCCTGTTCCCTTTACTAGGGAACCCTCTTGAATACTGAGCTGCCATTGGCTACATCTGAGCAGGGGTTCTAGGTTATGTACATGCATGGTCCTCGGTTAGAGTATCGGTCTCAGAAAAGATGCCTGGGCCCAGATATTTTTTTGGTTTCTGTTGCTCTTCTAGAGCACCTATCCTGTCCAGGTCTTTCTATCATCTCCCCCTTCTTTTATAAGATTCCCAACACTCTGCCCAAAGTTTGGCTATGAGTCTCAGCATCTGCTTTGATACACTGCTGGGTAGAGTCTTTCAGAGGCCCTCTGTAATAGGCTCCTGTTCTGTTTTCCTGTTTTCTCCCTCTTCCAATGACCATCCTGTTTGCCTTTATGAATGAGGACTGATCATCTTACCCAGGGTCTTCCTTCTTGCTTAGCTTCTTTAGGTGTACAGATTTTAATATGTTTGTCCTATGTTATATGTCTAATATCTACTTTTAAGTGAGCATATACCCTGTGTGTCTTTCTGCTTCTGGGATACCTCACTCAGGATAATATTTTCTAGTTCCCACATTTGCCTGCAAATTTCATGATTTCCTTGTTTTTCATTGCTGAGTAGTATTACATTGTGTAAATGTACCACAATTTCTGTATCCATTTCTCCATTGAGGGACATCTGGGTTGTTTCCAGATTGTGACTATTATAGATAAAGATGCTATGAATATGGTTGAGCAACTGTCCTTGTTGTACACTTGTACACTTGAGCATATTTTGGATATATGCCTAGGAGTGGTATAGCTGAATCTTGAGGAAACACTATTTCTAATTTTCTAAGAAAGCATCAGATTGATTTCTATAGTGGTTGTACAAGTTTACATTCCCACCAGCAGTGGAGGAGGGTTCCCCTTTCTCCACAACCTCTCCAGCATTGTATTGTCACTTGAGCTTTTGATCTTAGCCATTCTGATGGGTGTAAGGTGAACTCTCAGGGTCATTTTAATTTGCATATCCCTGATGACTAAGGACACTGAGCGTTTCTTTAAGTGTTTCTCTGCCAAAACCATACAATAGAAAAAAAGATAGGCATCTTCAACAAATGGTGCTGGTCTAACCAGATGTCTACATGCAGAAAAATGCAGATAGATTCATACTTATCACTGTGTACAAAACTAAAGTCCAAGTGGATCAAAGACTTCAACATAAAACCAGACACACTAAATTGATTAGAAGAAAAAGTGGGGAAAAGCCTTGAACTCATTGGCACAGGAGATAACTTCCTGAACAGAACACCAACAGCACAGGCGCTAAGAGCAACAATCAATAAATGGGACCTCATGGAACTGAAAAGCTTCTGTAAAGCAAAGGACACTGTCATCAAAACCAAATGACAGCCTACAGACGTGGAAAGGATCTTCACCAACCCTATATCTGACAGAGGACTGATATCCAGAATATATAAAGAACTAAAGAAGTTAAACAGCAACAAATCAATTAATCCAATTAAAAAATTGGGTTATGGAGATAAGAAGAATTTTCCATAGAGGAGCATCCATGCCCTTTTAAAGCTCCAAGTCAAAGAGAACTTCTGTCAGTTTACAGTTCCTAGTGAGGTGCAGCTCAACCTCAGAGCCCATTTTCCCACCAGGCATCCAGTGGATTTTATTAAGACAATAAAGAAACATATGTCATTCTAGACTGTGCAGAGAAAATCAGGAGGCCCTACAGTTAAAAAAAAAAAATGTGTCTACTTTTCCTTTCGATTTCTCCAAACCTTTATGGGCTAAGGTATGCCACATCCTACAAGAGAGAAGCCATTGTAAGTTATTGCCAAGTTCATCTGCTCATAAAAACTCTGTAAAGCTCTCACTACACTGGCAATCCCTGGAGGACGCCCTTGGAAATACAATGTAATGACCCCTCATTAGTTACTTCTGCAGGTTTCCTGGAAGGACAGCATGGTGGAAACAGTCATTTAAAATGATGGTCACGTTCTTGCCCTTTGCATTTCACTGTGCACTAGAGGATCCCAAGAGCCATTTGCTAAAAACTCTCTCCATTTGCAGACTAGTTCAGAACCAAGTGGTGAGGATCCAGTTTCTCACATCTCCCACCTGTGAACGTCCTCTAAACTGCACAGTAATTTCCTAATTTATCCTTCATAGAAACAGATACAAGTAATAAAATGAAACTGGACACACATCACTGATGGGAGAAAGCTACCAGATAATTCATATTCTCAGCAGCAGCTCAGTCTTGAAAGATCCTCCTGACATTGAGATGATGTAGAAGCTGCTGCATATCCTAATTAATAGCAAGGATCCCTTGTCCATGCTTTGCAACAGAGTGCCAGAAGGAACAGAACCTTCAACCTCAAGGTCATATGATACCCTAACTACCAAGGATAAGCTATCTTTTCATGTTTTCCTATTGGAGAAGCAAAGTTTTAAATGCTTAACATAAGTAAAAGATGTATCTACAATCCATTTCATATCTGCATACTGTTTGTGACCGGTATCACAAACAGATAACAAAATGGAGAGGAGAGTCATTTGTCAGATTCCTTAGGGGTGGGTACCTAGGAAGAGTAAGCTGACCATACTTCAGGGGACAGTAACGCACCTACCCCTTGCACAGGTAACACTAATTGGTCTCAAAGGGTTATTTTTTATTTTAAGGGGACATGAAGTTTGGGAGAATATGAAAGAGGAAAATAAACGAAATCTACTGTATGCACGCATCAAATCTTCAAAGACTAAATGAAAATATCCTAAAATACGCACACATGTTTACAAAGTACTATCGTCAAGGTACTCAGTTAGTGACAGTGAGATTATTGGGAGGGATGGAGAAATGGATCAACATTTAACAGCACATTACTCCTCTTACAGACAACTGGGGTTCAGGTCCCAGCACCCACATCAGGCAGCTCACAACTATCTGTAACTCCAGTTCCAGGGGATTCAGTGCCCTCTGGCTACTTGTACACATATGGTGCGCATAAACTCACACAGCCTCACTCACGTACATATAATCATAACTAGATCCCTCGAAAGATTATCACTATCATAATTATACTCTCAGTATTAACTTTATTGCTGCTGAAGATTCCCACAGACATTAATATTTTGGTTATTATTTGACTTTAGGAAATTATGAAATAAAGCTCATCCACAAAAACGTAGAAAACACTTAGTGCTCCTTTCCTGTAGGCATATTGAGTATGTAAGTGTGAATAATCTTCAAAAACATAAATCATAATACTGTGTGCTCTGTTGACAAATCACCGAGTTCCGTTAAACACTACAGTATGTCCTGGGCACTGAGAATACTGCAGCAAATGGTAGACTAAAAGGCTTTGCCATTGTGAAGCTTTCATTTTAGATCTATGATTAAGCCAAATATTTAACAACTGCCATTTCAACTTTCTTGCAAGTTCTCTGTCAGATTCCATCTGTCTCTTTGATCACAAAATATCCTCAGCTGTTGAGAGCTGAAAAGAAGTGCTCTGACAGGTTGGTGTGTGATGTGGGCCAGGTTCCCTGCCTCAGTGACCTGTATATATAACCTCGATGAGCTACTCCTTCAGGCCTCTGAGCCTCAGTGTCCTTATTATTAAACAAGGACTGAGAGACTGTGAGTCCAGCACAAGCCTGAGTGGGGCCTGGAGAGCCATGGCAGAGAAAGGGTACTCTGTGACTTGATAATGGAGTGGGTTGGAAGTGCTGAATGTCACAGAGTGCTGGAGTCTAGGAGCTCGTGAGAACCAAGAGCTGCTCACATCTGGTCCTTTCTATGAACACCAAGCTACCTCACCTTTGAAAGATTGCCATGCAACTAGAATTCCTGTGTAGTGATAATTTTGGGATGTTGGTTTCTTTAAAATACACAGCAATATTGTAAGAAGATGTTTTCATTTTATCCCAGGTGTGGGGATACAGGGATGCTTTACAGCATTTGAGTATGATTTGCCCCATGCTCTAGCACATGTGTGATTATGCCAGCTGCAGACAGTTTTTGTGATTGTATAATGTTTGGAATTCTGGGCACTTTTCCGGGAGTATATAAATACTAGGGCTCTAAGAGAGTGGGAGGGTTGTTGCTTGGTTATTGGTTGCTGTGGTTTGCTGCTCACTGTGCTTTGTTAAATAGTCATGTGCAAAGAAGAAACAACAAGAAGAAATTAGACATCCTGACAGCAAGAACTTGCCTCAAGGTTGACACCTCTGATCAGCAGGAGGTAGTCTAATGATAATGTTGACCCCTTTCCTCTTGATCCTTTTTTATCTCCTATCTAATGTTAGGGGGTTGAAAGGATAGAAGAAAAGGGGTGGAGAAGGGTGGAAGAAAGAAGAACCCGCAATACCAGTTACACTCCTGTTCCCTTATCCATGTGCCCAGGCGCTTTGATGGGGAAAACACCCACCAAGACCCTTGCCTCTGAAGGCTCGAGGCCGGGTAAAGTAGCTGCTCTCAGGTAGCATCATAAAACTGCTACAAATGTTCAAAAATCTCCTTTCAGGAGTCTTTCCATAGCTGATGCTCAAGTCCAAAAATCAAAATTATCACATCAACCTATCAAGCTTCTACCCAGGTAATTTACAGTGATTGCATCTTGTTATAGAAAAGGCTTAAAGCTTACTACAATCCTAGTTTCTTGAAAATGCACAACATTCTTCCAAAGTCTGAAGTGGATAATGCTAAAATGTTTTACAAACAAATCATCAATCCAAAGAAAATAAGTAGCTTTGGGAAATCCTCCTCCCCCCCAAAAAAAAATATATGTGCACCAAACAACAACAACAAGAAAACTTAAGTAAGAACATCTCAACCCATCAACCACAGAGCAAAATGGCCATTATTCTTTTCATTGTTCGGCAGGACCCAGTGGAGCACCATCTAAGAGGCCACAGTCAGACCCCTTTAGCTGACATCTATCATATATGGAAGAAGAGATTTCTACCTTCTGCCAGTTATATCTGAATATCATCCAGCATCTCTGCTTCCTATGCCTGCATGGAGGCCTTACCTCTTCTGACAGTTAAATTGCCCCTAACCAATACCACACTTGTTTGGTTGGCTGAAAGCTTTTGAAGAATGATACAATATGCCCCCAAAAGCTCTTTTACCTAAACCAGCGGTTCCCAAACTGTGTTCAAAGGCACCCAAGACATCAATGGAGTAACATAATGATACTTCAGGATATTTTGAATTTTGAGCAAAATGTGATGTTGGACATCTGCCAGATACCATGACAACTACTGGCTTAAAGAAGTTCACACCTATGAAATTATAGCAAACTACATTCTCTTTGATAGCATCAGAGGCTTGAAAAACTGCTTCCTGGCTATAGCGTAACTTCAGAGATTAAAACATTTCATCCTGCAAGAAGCTTAAGCATCCAAAACAGCTTCAGGAAGTCCCTGAAACTGACCAGATTCACTAGGCACCCCCTGCCAGATTAATCAATAAAAGCCAGGAGACACCTGCTCCCTTCCGAGGGAAAGTGAAGCCACGCTGCAAAGAAGACTCAAAGGAGAAAACCAACTCTGAAACCCGACCAACTGTGCAGAGAAAGCAGAAGCCACCTGAGCAGAGTTTTAGAACACCTGGAGCACCTGGAAAGGACAGTCTCCGGCGTGTTGAGCTGCCTGCAGACTATACAGTGTGTTCCGGGTTTCCAAGCTTTTGTGAGCTGTCACCCACATGGGGGTCTGCCTTGTGATGCGGTTGTCTCTGAGGTACCTCTGCTTCTGTAACTAACCCCTCACCCATATTCATTCCTGTGATTAACCCCAATAACATGCATTGGTTGACTAAATCGGACGTTAGCGGTGGCCACACTTCGGCCTGCCAAAACTTGTTTGCGTGTCTTGGATGTGTACGCCGGTGCGTTGCATCTTTCCAGGAAAAGTTTTGTCACCATGCTGGGAAGTTTCTGTAATAGAAAGAAACCACCGCACCAAGTGAGGTGGTAGGGGCTAATTTCATTCCACAATTTGGGGTGAGCCATCCCTAAGGGATGCCACCTCCCATCATTAAGTATTTGCTAAAGAAGAGCGACATCAGACTGATATCATGCCTTTGCTTAATTTTTAAAACAGCTGCTAAGTTATTATAACATAAAATTTAATGGCTGGCACATGTGATTATACAATTATTTTTTAGTTTTTATGTATTCATTATTTATTACAATTTATTCACTTTGTATCCCAGTTATAGCTCCCTCCCTCCCTCTTTTCCCCCATGCCCCTCTCTTAGTCCACTGATAGGCAAGGTCTTCCTCCCCTTGTCTCTGACCGTAGCCTACCAGGTCTCATCAGGACTGGCTGTATTGTCTTCATCTGTGGCCTGGCAAGGTTATACCCCCCAGGGGGAGGTGATCAAAGAGCTGGTCACTAAGTTCTTTTCAGAGACAACCCCTGCTCCCCTTACTAGGAAACCCATCTGGAGACTGAGCTGCCATGGGCTACATCTGAGCAGGCGGTCTAGGTCCTCTCCATGCATGGTTCTTGGTTAGAGTATCAGTCTCTGCAAAGGCCCCTTTGCCCAGAATTTTTTTTTTTTTTTTTTTTTTTTGGCTCTGTTGGTCTCCTTTTGGAGTTCCTGTCCCCTCCAGGTCTTTCTATCTCCCCCTTCTTCCATAAGATTCCCTGCACTCTGCTCAAAGTTTGGCTATGAGTCTCAGCATCTTTGATACCCTGCTAGGTACAGTCTTTCAGAGGCCCTGTGTGGTAGGCTCCCGTCCTGTTCCCTGTCTTATTCCTCTTCCAATGTCCAACCTCTTTGCCTTTCTAAATGAGGATTTATCATCTTAGCCAGGGTCCTCCTTATTGCTTAGTTTCTTTAGGTGTACAGATTTTAGTATGATGGATATTATATGTCTAATATCCACTTATAAGTGAGTATATACCATGTGTGTCTGTCTGCTTCTGGGATACCTCACTCAGGATGATCTTTTGCCTGCAAATTTCATGACATCCTTGTTTTCAATCGCTGAGTAGTATTTACAATACAATTTTAAAAACAGATCTTTCTTTTAGTTGAGAGATATTGTTAAATTCAGTGAGATGCTCTTAGCAGCATGAATCAAGATATTTAAGAACTTCCAACCTATAAAACTTCTTGATTCATCCCCCAAATAGGACAAAGAACAAGAGATTTTCATTTCAAGCCGCAGATGTTTGCCAGTGGCACCTGCTCCCGGAACGCTCCTCGGGGAGTCACTGCAGCCCTTCACCTGCGGGTCTGCACCGGCTCTCTGCGTGTGGCAAAAGCCTCCTTTGCTGCTGGAGGTGCCGGGGGCTGAAGGAAGAGAAGCTGAAATGTACACTAAGTACAACCTGCAAGATAAAGGACGGTTTCATAGTTGTGAAACCGCAAATTTTCATTGTGCACTCCCAAGAACGGGCAATTCAGAATACATCACTATGATACCAAACAAGCATTCAGTGAGGCTCAGTGATAGCTATATTAGCTCCTTTTCAGCCCTTTATTTTCATTCATCATCAGTTTCCCCACCTGAGCTCTCACCAGATAATAAGATTAGGTGGGAGCATCGCTCTGAGCCAGACATTCTAATTGTAAAGAGGAGGCTTTAAAAATACCAATTTCACTGTGGGGAAATAACTGACTGATAGGGATCAAAAGATGGAGATGGAGGAATAAAAACAGCGTTTTTTCATTAGTGTAAGGAGAAAAACGTTGACTACATGGGGAAGAAATCAGGCATGAATTCAGATAATTAATATCTCAATAAAAGACATGCACACCACATGACTCCAGATGTGGCACTTGGCTAAGAGGCATCGCTGCCAATGAGATTTCCTACTAGGAATACAGAACCTAAACAGAATTATGTGTCTTACACATCTAGTAAAAAATGAGGAACATTCTTTCTTTAACTTTGTTTTATTACTTGTAAATTTTTACATGTATGTATGCAATGCTTTTTGACAACATTCACCCCTAAAACTTATCCTTTCTCATTCCTTTCCCTTTTCCTAGGGCCCCCTCCCTCCCCCCAGCCAGTCTCCATCCAACGTTAATGTTTTGGTTTTTGTACTTCCTGTGTGGGGAGACACATTACTGCATGTTCTCAATATTAAAAAGAACAAAAGATTATGTTCTTCAAAAACATTTCACAAACATGAAGAAAGGCTCTGAAAATATTTCAGATTAAAGACACACTGAGACATGACGATGAAAGTCAATACCTGATCCTAGTACTTAAAGAGAAAAATGCTAAAAAAAAAAAAGTCATTATTGCACTAATTTACAAAATTGGAACACAGACAGTGAATCAGGCAAGTTTAAATAAGTGTTATGTTTGTTGATATTAAAACTGAACTGTTGTTATGTGAGAGACTTGCCTTACAATTAGAAAGTACACACTAGATATTTAGGGTAAAGGCCTATGATATATATACGTTTTCTGCTGTGGTTTAAAAATATTATCTATATTTTTTTGTATGTGTTATATATACAGGATACAGGGGAAGGAGCACAATGAAGGACAAGATGATACAAAATACTAACAGTAGGTTAACAAGAGTAAAGAAGGGTCGGGGATTTAGCTCAGTGGTAGAGCACTTGCCTAGCAAGCACAAGGCCCTGGGTTCAGTCCTCAGCTCTAGAAAAGAAAAAAAAAAAAAAAAAAAAAAAAAGACAAAATAACAAGAGTAAAGGGTATATGAAAAATTTTTTGCACTCTTCTTAATTTTCAACTTTCCTATAATTTGAAATTGTATCCATGAGAAATAAATTCAGGTTGGGGGGACAAGATGGCGGCGCCAGGAGAACACTGCATCTGAGGAGCAGGACAACATTTTCTGTACGGCAACCAAGAGACTGAACTCTGGGCCCTAAAACAAGAGTGATCCTGTTTCTCAGGTGAGAGGAAAACCACATGTTGTGGGAATCTGTCAGGTCAACTCTCAAGTCCCCCAGCCAGAACCTGAAAGAGATCCCGGGTCGCCCAGGCACTAGGTCACAAGACCAGAGCCACACGCCTCTGTGTCCCAATCATCTTCCCAGGCTGAACAGTGGACACAAAAACACCAGAGACTGGGAGTCCCAGTCCTGAGAAAAGCCCACAGGGAAGGAAGGAAGTGGAACTAGCCATGGGTCACCCAGTCTTTCCCTGGAAAAAGTCTTGTAGATCGGCGGGTACCCGCCGCCATCACTGAACTGGACTCAAGCCACGAGCTCGGACAGTTGTTGGGCGCACAGCTCTTCAGCACAGACAGAGCTGTGCGCCCCAGGGCAACAGAGACTGAGAGCCCCTGTCAGGAGTAAACCCCACAGGGAAGGAAGGAAACGGGGACTCAATTAGGTCATCCAGTATATCCCTGGGAAAGTTCCCACAGACTAGCAGGCAGGCACATGCACCACCAGCCCGGAGACCTGCTCTGTACCAACGATTCCTCACAGACAGAACTGTGCACCCCAGGACACCAGAGACTTGGAGTCACTGTCAGAAGAAATCCTCACAGGGAATGAAGCAAAGGGGATGGACTTTGGCCACCCAGGATATCCCTGGAAAAGGTCCCGCAGACTGGCCCAACCCAGGGACCTGCTGTGCACCAGATAGCCTGCTGTTACCAGGAGCACAGTACTCACCTGCCACAGATTACCGCTTGGATGCTGGGACACAGAGCCCCAACCTCAGACCTACAAAAGCCTGGGATCCCCAAGATCAACCCCCAGATACTGCTCCAAGGGGCAACCAGTTATCCCTAACAAAACTGACCAAACCAAGGGACACACAGGTTACAGCAGCAGATCACTAAATTCACAGCAAGAAACAGGGCAGCTGTCTTCAGGTCTTCTCCCAGGGAGAGGAGAGCCCTCGCCACTAAAAAGGACCATAGTTACCATTCAGGTCTCTAGGCCTGAGGTGAACAGAGGCAACTCCTGAAAAACACCAGCCATCCAGTGTCTATACCCAAAAAGCTGAGAGGGCTTCCTTCAGGAAAAACCATCTTACTGCCAAAGGGATTCTCTCCACCACAGGATTCCAGGAACCACCAGAAACCAACTTCAAACACCTAAGATAACCCAATGGGTAGAGACCAGCATAAAAGTTCAACCAACAAAAGCCAGAGCTGAATTCAATCAATTAGAAACAAATAAAACAATTCAAAGAATCAATGAAACTAAGAGCTGGTTCTCTGAGACAATCAGTAAGATAGACAAACCCTTAGCCAAACTAACTAAAAGGCAGAGAGACACCATCCAAATCAACAAAATCAGAAATGAAAAGGGGGACATAACTACAGACACTGAGGAAATCCAAACAATCATTAGGACTTAATTCAAAAGTCTATATGCCACAAAATTTGAAAATCTAAATGAAATGGACAATTTTCTTGATCGATTCCACTTACCAAAACTGAATCAAGACCAGGTAAATCAATTAAATAGTCCTATATCTCCCAAGGAAATAGAAGCAGTCATTGAAAGTCTCCCATACAAAAAAAAGCCCAGGACCAGATGGTTTCAGTACAGAATTCTACCAGACCTTCAAAGAACAGCTAACTCCAGTTCTCTTTAAACTATTACACATAATAGAAACAAAAGGAACACTACCAAACTCATTCTATGAAGCCACAATCACCTTGGTACCTAAACCTCACAAAGACCCAACAAAGAAAGAGAATTTCAGGCCAATCTCCCTTATGAACATTGATGCAAAAATACTCAACAAAATACTTGCAAACCGAATACAAAATCACTTCAAAGATATCATCCACTATGACCAAGTAGGCTTCATCCCAGGTATGCAGGGGTGGTTCAATATATGGAAATCCATCAATGTGATCCACCATATTAACAAACTGAAAGAAAAAAAAACCACATGATAATCTCCTTAGATGCTGAAAAAGCATTTGACAAAATCTAACATCCATTCATGTTTAAAGTCTTGGAGAGCTCGGGGATACAAGGCACATATCTAAACATAGTAAAGGCAATACACAGCAAAGCCCAAGCCAATATCAAACTCAATAGAGAGAAACTTAAAGAAATCCCACTGAAATCAGGGGATTTCACTGCCCATTCTCTCCATATCACTTTAACATAGTTCTGGAAGTCCTTGCTAGAGCAATAAAAGAGTTGAAGGAGATCAAGGGGATACAAATTGGAAAGGAAGAAGTCAAATTATCACTATTTGCAGATGATATGATAGCATACCTGAGTGACCCCAAAAATTCTACCAGGGAACTCCTACAGCTGATAAACACCTTCATCAAAGTGGCCAGATAAAAAATTAACTCCAAAAATCAGTAGCCCTCCTGTATACAAAAGACAAAAGGGCTGAGAAAGAAATTAGGAAAACAACACCCTTCACAATAGCCACAAATAACATAAAGTACCTTGGTGTAACCCTAACCAAGGAAGTCAAAGACTTGTATGAAAAAAATTTCAAGTCTCTGAAAAAAAGAATTAGAAGAAAATATCAGAAGATGGAAAGATCTCCCATGCTCATGGCTTGGCAGGATTAACATAATAAAAATGGCCATCTTACCAAAATCAATCTACAGATTAAATGCAATTCCCATCAAAATACCAACACAATTTTTTACAGACCTGGAAAGAAAAATTCTGAACTTCATATGGAATAACAAGAAACCGAGAATTGCTAAAACAATCCTCTACAATAAAAGATCTTCTGGAGGTATCTCCATCCCTGATCTTAAGCTGTACTATAAAGCAACAGTAATAAAAACTGCATGGTACTGGCATAGAAACAGAATGGTGGATCAATGGAATCGAACAGAAGACCCAGAAATAAACCCACACACTTATGGACACCTGATTTTTGACAAAGATGCCAAAACCATACAATGGAAAAAAGATAGCATCTTCAACAAATGGTGCTGGTCTAACTGGATGTCTACATGTTGAAAAATGAAAATAGATCCATACTTATCACCCTGCACAAAACTAAAGTCCAAGTGGATCAAAGACCTCAACATAAAACTAGACACATTAAATCGGTCAGAGGAAAAAGTGGGGAAGACCTTAGAACTCATTGGTACAGGAGACAACTTCCTGAACAGAACACCAACAGCATAGGCTCTAAGACCAACAATCAATAAATGGGACCTCATGAAACTGAAAAGCTTCTGTAAAGCAAAGGACACCGTCATCAAAACAAAACAACTGCCTACAGATTGGGAAAGAATCTTCACCAACCCTTTTTCTGACAGAGGGCTAATATCCAGTATATATAAAGAACTAAAGAAGCTGAAAAGCAGCAAACCAAGTAATCCAATTAAAAAAAATGTGGAATTCTCTGTAGAGGAATATAGAATGGCAGAGAAACACTTAAATAAATGCTCAACGTCATTAGCCATCGGGGAAATGGAAATCAAAACGACCCTGAGATTTCACCTTACACCCATCAGAATGGCCAAGATGAAAAACTTGAATGACAACACATGCTAGAGAGGCTGTGGAGAAAGGGGAACCCTCCTCCACTGCTGGTGGGAATGTAAACTTGTACAACCACTCTGGAAATCAATTTGGCACTTTCTCAGACAACTAGGAATAGCGCTTCCTCAAGATCCAGTCATACCACTCCTATACATATATCCAAAAGAGGCTCAAGTACACAATAAGGACATTAGCTCAACCATGTTTGTAGCAGCTTTATTTGTAATAGCCAGTAGCTGGAAACAGCACAGATGCCCCTCAACTGAAGAATGGATGCAGAAATTGTGGTACATCTACACAATGAAATATTACTCAGCAATGAAAAATAAGAAAATCATGAAATTTGCAGGTAAATGGTGGGACCTGGAAAGGATCATCCTGAGTGAGCTGTCCCAGAAGCAGAAAGACATACACGGTATATACTCACTCATATAGACATGTAATATAGGATAAACCTACTAAAATCTGTACATCTAAAGAAACTAATCAAGAGAGAGGACCCTGACTAAAATGCTCAGTCCCCATCCCGAAAGGCAAAGAGGAAGGACATCAGAAGAAGAAGAAAACAGGAAACAAGCTAGAAACCCGCCATGGAGGGCCTCTGAAAGGCTCTGCCCTGCAGACTATCAAAGCAGATGCTGAGACTTATGGCCAACTGTTGGGCAGTGTGCATGGAATCTTATGTAAGAAGTGGAAAATAGTAAGATCTGGAGATCATAGGAACTCCACAAGGAGAGCAACAGAATCAGAAATTTGAACACAGGGGTCTTCCCAGAGACTCATACTCCTACCAAGTACCATGCATGGAGATAACCTAGAACCCCTGCACAGATGTAGCCCATGGCAGTTTAGTGTCCAAGAGGGTTACATAGCAATGGGAAGAGGAACTGCCTCTGACATAATCTGATTGGCCTGCTCTTTGATCACCTCCCCCTGAGGGGGGAGCAGCCTTACCAGGCCACAGTAGATGACAATGCAGCCATTCCTGATGAGATCTGATAGACTAAGATCAGAAAGAAGAAGAGGAGGACCTCCCCTATCAGTGGATTTGAGGAGGGGCATGTGTGAAGAAGGGTGTGGGAGGGTGGGATAGGGAGGGGAGGAGGGAGGGGCTTATGGGGGATACAAAGTGAATAAAGTGTAATTAATAAAAATAAAAAAGTCAAAAAATAAATAAATAGAAAATAAAATAAAATAAATAGATTCAAAGTAAACATGCTGTGCACGCTGCATTTAAGTACAAGAGGCCAAAAGCTTATCTAAACAGGGTCAGAACTACATGACCTTACGGCAGGAAGTGCACTGTGGTCCATTGTGGCAGCCCCAAATCATACAGAGCAGATCACCCCAGTCCTCAGCCTGTTGCACATGCTGCAATGCATAGCCGTAGAACTAGTGAAAAGGAATACTGATTTCAAGCCTGAAAAGGGCATCCTACCAAGCACCCTGAAAGGAGCCATGATGGCTGGGGCTTGACACACAGAAATGAAGTCAGAATCATCCTGGTATCTCTCTGGGCAGGACCACATGACCTCTTGGTCGTTCTGCGCTGTGGTGGTGAGTGCAGCTAAGGGCCCCCAAGGTTCTCCAGTACCTACATGGCCAAAGGGCTGCACTGTGGCTTTCAGTGTCCAGCTGGCCCAGTCCACTTTGGGAGACTACAGCCCCAAAATTGTGGTCAAAGAACAATGGTTTGTTCTGTAAAGTGCTCTCCATATTTGTTTATGGATTATAGACAAGGAGAGTTAGGAGCAAACACAGAGACAAGGGTAACACGTGGTGTTAAAGCTTCCTGTGGCCTGCTGGTCTACTTAGCTCAGTACGCACTCTCTAGGAATTTGGCTTATGCAACCTGGGGAACTGAGCCCATAATTTCTTCCCTCCAGGCTCCTCAGCATTGTGCCTAAACTAAGCCACATCCTAGTATCTCTCTCTAGAATGCTCGTAGAAGACAAGTGTGCCACAATCCTCCTGAGCCTCCAGCATCCAGGACAAGGTCTGCCCACAGTTGGTTGAGATCCAGGTTACATTTTGCTAAAGTTACAAATGAACAGATTATTTCAAGTATGTAAGCTTGAGAAGGGAAAGGAAAGAATCAGTGATCAAAGATATCTTTTCGTCTTTAAAGAGTGAGAAAATTCACATCAAATAAGTTAATGCTGATAACAGCCTATGACATGCCTCCTGCATTCCAGGCATTTTCCAGTTGGGAACCTCAATGTTTACAGCTCCAAATGTACCATTCAGTGCCATTTTCAGACAGAGACACTGCAGTGTGGGGGATTTAAATAACATGCACTGACTTACATAGCCAAGACGGAATAACAAAGATTTTTCTAGAACTCTGGAGATGCCTAATTGTCTCTCATTTAGAAGGTCTCAGCAATGGTCACAGCACCAAATACCAAAATATTGAACTGCAAAAGGCTGGTGACAGGCTCCCTGCGTAAGCAGAAATTTAGTCAAAGGAAAATGATGGGAAAACACCTTCAGGGCTCCCTAAAGAAAGGAGAACTGCTCAAATACATCTCACAAGGACACTGACCAATAGACATCCAACCTTAGTGCCTATTATTTCTGGATTTGTTCTTCAACATGAAACAATTGGATACCGGGACTCAAAATATAGCACACAGAAGAACCAAAAATGACTTCCCTGATGCAATTTTCAGTTTGTCAACATTAACTGTTTTCTTTCATTAATGTCATTTTCTTTTATCTCCAGTTTTCCTCATGATCTTATTCAAGGGGGAAAAAATGAGAAAAGAAGAAAGAGTATCAAAAGAAACAAGAAAAAAATAACTGGAAACTACTTGAAATTGATTGAAGGTTTCAGTCCTTTGTTGTGCGTTTTCCCACCCTCCCAATTAGAGGAGCAGGAGGTTCTACTCATTATTCTTTAGATACTAAGTATTAGATACTAAGTATTAGATACTAAGTATACTACTTTTCATTCGATACTGAGTATCTGGCAAACACATACCCTATTCCAGGCATCATGCTAGGCACATGATGTAACATTGTGCCCAACAAGGCCCATCACCCTCAAGACCTCATGGCTAATAAAAAAAGAAAAGAAACAAACAAACAAACAAAAAAGTGTTAACAGCACCACTTGCTAATGGGCTTAGGAAGAGGGCAAGTTAGCCTAGAATTCTGTTGCTCTGTGCTCACTTTCTCTTGTTTTCTTCTTCTTTGTAACCTCTGGTTCATTACAGTTCTTACTCACTCATCTGGCCTACAGTGAGACCCTCCTCAACTCCTCTTCCCTGCAGCCATGCTTCTCTACTCTCTGGTTCCCCTCCTCTGCCTGCTGTCACAGTACCTTGGTTCATACAGCTCCTGCTGAGATACCTAGCTCATGCCCAGGGTTACCTGTGAGGCCGCTTTCTGTACTCTCTGTGCTCCTGTGTACCCATCACATCAACTCTCATGCAGGTCCCTGACACTGCCCTCCACCCTCAGCCAATGCCTTTGTTTTTTCTTTTCCACCAAATTCCCTTCAGTTTAGCCTATTGACTTGACTGTTTCTAACTTATTCCCAAAGATTAAGATTGAGCAGTCCTGTCTCCCTGGGAAGGTGTCACACATGTACCCATCTAATACACACCTAGGTACAGCCTTCAATCCAGCATCAGGACATGACTCAAATTAGGACAGAAATAAAATCTCCAGATCTATAAGAAAGGCTCTAATTCAGTTCACTGCAAGAAATTACCATAAAGTTAAATATTTTAAACCATAAGAGAGTTACCCCATGAGGCAAGATTATCCCACTTGAGGAAAAGTTGGCTCTTCATATGCTTTAGAATATTAGCCATATAATATACGATAAATATACTAAAATCTATAGTCCTAAAGAAGCTAAACAACAAGGAGGACCCTAGGGAAGATGCTTAATTCTCATTCAGAAGGGCAAACAGGATAGACATCGGAAGAGGAAAAAGACAGGGAACAGGACAGGAGCCTACCATATAGGGTCTCTGAAAGACTCTACCCAGCAGGGTATCAAAGCAGATGCTGAGACTCATAGTCAAACTTAGGCCCAGTGCAGGGAATCTTATGAAATAAGAGGAAGATAGAAAGACCTGGAGGAGACAGGAGTTCCACAAAGAGACCAACAGAGCCAAAAATTCTGGGCCCAGGGGATTCTGTAGAGACTGAAGAATCAACCAAAGACCATGCATGGAGAGGACCTAGACCTCCTGCTCAGATGTAGCCCATGGGCAGCTCAGTCTCCAAATGGGTTTCCTAGTAAGGGGAGCAGGGGCAATCTCTGGCATGAACTCTGCTGCCTGCTCTTTGATCACCTCCTCCTAGTGAGGTGGCTTTAGTAGGCCACAGAGAAAAAGGATCCAGACAGTGCTGATAAGACCTGAGAGGCTTGGGTCAGATAATAGAGGAGAAGGACTTCCCTATCAGTGGGCTAGAGAAAGGACATAGTGGGGGAAAAGAGAGGGAGGGTGCAATAGGGAGGAGATGAAGGAGAGGGCTACAACCAGGATACAAAGTGAATAAATAATAATTAATAATAATAATTTTTAAAAAGAAACTTAGAAACACATCTGATGGGCCAAGTTGCTCCTGCTATAAATTTTCATTATGTGTGATATTGTGATTTTTTTTAACTTACCACCACCACTTTTCTGGGATTTTTCCCAAATAAATTCCTTTTCTCCTGAGATGACACAGGCACTAGCTGTCAGCCCCATGCTAACAACCAGAACAGCTTTATAATCCACTCGGTGGATTACAATCAACTCCAGCAAGTTATCCTCTGACAACATCCATGCAGACATGCATTATGACATGGGCATGTGCACACACACATAACACACACACACACACTAAATAATTGTAATAAAAACTGAAGAAGAAAGAAAAACATAAATTCATTTTCTGCTACTTGAACCTAAAATGCTGAATAATATTTGACATTTCACATTGCTAAAGCATAAAGAATAAAAACTGCCCATCATTGATATAATTAATGAGGGACCCTAAATGACATTCCAAATCCTGATGAGTGGAAAGGAAAATCCAGAAGCTCAGGGTAAAAGGCTTTTCACAGAGGGAACACCAGCTGCTTGAAAACAGAACACACTCTTCGCATCCACAGCAATGGCTGAGCCCATCTGCCCAGACCGGCTTCCTACCCAGGAGCCAGCACTTCGTGACCACTAAGAGCACTGAACATCCAGCACAAAGCAGGCTCTCTCTGTACTGGTTGAGGGACACATGAACAACTCTTTATAAATCGCTGGGGTAGAAACAGTAAGTCATATTTCTGTGGCAGCATATTTTTAAGGGACTTTAGAAGAGCCCAGACCCTATCTTGGATTAGGTATTTTGTCAAGTGGAAGAGATGGATTCCTTTATCGTTATTTGTTTGTTTGTTTTGTTTGTCTCTGGGGAAGAGGACTGGACTTCATAATCATGTTTGTAATGTGAAAAAGCCTACATTCAGCACGATGTATACCTTCTTCTTCGTCCACCTCAAACTCTCAGATTTTCACCCTACCCTGTCCAGTCTACAGCAGTCCATCACACTCTCTCCGTCCGTCCCTTCACAGCTAACATGTTCCTGGGCTGAGAAAATTCTAGCTTGGCTTTGCAGGCAAGATATTACATAGTGGATCAGAACCTTTGTGTAAAAAGATTTCCAAAGGGTTGCTGGGCATTCTGAGTATGAATCGACTTTCAAGGCATGGTTTTCCACAAGAATGGGAAATTAACGTGCTTAGAAAGGGAAACAGGAAAGAGAATGACTGAAACAACTTGGCTTCTCTGAGCTATCAAATCACATCCTGAAATGTATCTGTCATGCCCTTTACTAGTGACAAAACAAATACTTCTGTCCTTGGTCATGTTTAATAATCTGTAGTTAGCATAAAAAGTATGGGCTTCACTGTGACATTTTAACACATACATACATAAATATACAGACTTGTTCAAATGCATCCTGCATCCTCCCTCCCCTCCCCTTGCTGATCCTCTTCTTTCTTCCAATGGTCCCTCTCCTGCTTTCCTGTCACGTGGATTCTGTCACTCCCCACACACAAGCTTAAGATCTCTTCCTTCCCTTTTCAGGTCCTCACTCTGTTTTTATGACATACACTTATGCACACACAAATGCAAGTTTAAATCTAGTGTCTGCAGGTGAGAGGAAATGTGGTATTTATCTTCCTAAGACTGACTTATTTTTCTCTAAAATGTAATTCTTTAAAGTGTCATACAAGTGTGCCTGGATCACTAAGATCCTGCTATCTTAATGAAGAAAAAGAAGAGAAAGAATGAATCAGAACCATGTCTTAACTGAAAAAAGAAAGAAGAAAGAAGAAGCAAAAAGAAAAGGAACTACAAAGCCAAAAGATCTTACCAATGAAACTTGTTTTTTTTTTAAATATCTAATACATTTAAATTCAAAGATACATTTATTTGTTTAAATATAAAGAAATAAAGCTCAAGGGGATGGGGAAAGAGCCATGTCAAAAAAAAAAAAAACTTTCATTTTTTTTCCTTTGAAATGTTAAGTATTACTATGGAAGCAAGTTATTTGATTTAAAATCTGTACACCTAAAGAAGCTAAGCAAGGAGAACCCTGGGTAAGATGATCAATCCTCACTCAGAAAGACAAACCAATGGACATGTGAAGAAGGAGAAAACAGGAAACAGGACAGAGCCTACCACAGAGGGCCTCTGAAAGACTCTACCCAGAATTGTATCAAAGATTCTGAGACTCATAACTAAACTTTGGGAAGAGTGCAGGGAATCTTATGAAAGAGAAAGGAGATAGTAAGACCTGGAAAGGACAGGAGCTCCACAAGGAGAACAACAGAACCAAAATATCTGGGCTCAGGGGTCTTTTCTGAGACTGATTCTCCAACCAAGGACCATTCATGGATAGAACCTAGAACTCCCACACAGATGTAGCCCATGGTTCAGTATCCAAGTGGGTTTCCTAGTAAGGGGAACAGGGACTGTCTCTGACATTAACTCAGTGGCTGCCTCTTTGAACACCCCTCCCCCTTCGAGGAGAGAACAGCCTTGCCAGGCCACAGAGGAGGACAATGCAGGCAGTCCTGATGAGACCTGATAAGCTATGGTCAGATGGAAGGGTAGGAGGACCTCCCCTATCAGTGGACTTAGAGAGGGGCAGGGAGGAGATGAGGGAAGGAGGATAGGATTGAGAGGGGAGGAAAGAGGAGGCTATAGCTGGGACACAAAGTGAATAAACTGTAATTAATATAAAAAAATAAAAATTTAAGTAAAAAAAATTATATCAGTGTACCCAACATAAAATTGACCATCTTAGCCAACTATAAGTTGACAAGGGTAAAATACAAACATACTTTAAGGTGCCACTGTACCCAGTTTCCTGAACCATTCAACAACGTGACTCCTAATCTTCCCCTACCTCTGGCAATTGCACCCTATATGGCTGCCAGTATGGCTACTCTGCATACATGTGGCATCATATAGAATCTGCTGCCTTCTTTCTGGCTTATTTCACTTAGCATACTATCTGCAAAGCTCACCCACAGTTTAGTATGTGTCAGAATTCCTGCCTCCTTTAAGGCCGAATAATACACCAATGCAAGGGCAGACCATATTTTATCAATCTGAAAATAGATCTGGGGTTGCCTCCACTTTCTTTGACTTCTCTCTTAACATGTTTAACTTGGGAGTTCTGAAGCTGGAGTTAGGTTACGTGGTTCACAACCCTAGGCCCCATGGTAGTGTAGAAGCCAAAAAGGAATTTTTATTTTTATTTTTTTGGTAGTGGATGACTAGTGAGCACAGTACTAAACTAAGCAAATGAAAATGCTCATAGTTCAAGGCACTGAAGAGACTTTTAGATATCATAAATCTATTCTAAGATAGCTCTAATCAGGTATTTACTAGATCCTAAAAACAGAGACCATTTCTCTTCTGAAGTCAATGATGCCGAAACTGTGGTATGTCTATATCAACAATGAAGAAAATAAAGAAGCCACAACAACCCTACCCACAGGGGATCCAGAAAAGGTTCCTCCCATGACCCCCACCACTCCTCATCCAATTGAGCCCCGAGAACTGGAGAGCGAAAAGTATAAGGAAGGAGGAAAGTGCCACAGATAGGAGCCATCAGAACAACCTGAAGATGAGAATGAAGCATAGTCTTGAAGCAGGAAACCGGATGGAAAGGGAACTGCAGGGAGCAGCCCCAGGACAGATGGGAAAAAGGAGAAGCAAGACCCAATCAGGTGTCAACTGAAACAAATGAAAGTCTAGAAAATGCACATCACCTCCACAAACCCACTAGAGAACTTTGGAGTTCCCTCCTCTACTGTTTTCCCTCTTCATTTTTGAGATAGGATATTTCATTAAACTTAGAACTTGCTCTTTTACTAGACTTGCTAGTCAGGAAGCTCTAGGATTAGAGGGGCACAGTTTAGAGCCTGGCTCTGAGGTGGGTTCGAAGGATCCTCACTGAGTCACCTGTGCTGTAAGTCCTTTCTTCCCAGCCCCCAGAACCCCCTTTGTCATTAGTGACAATGTCACCATGAAGTATGTAGTTACACTTCTAATACCCACTCTGTTTTCCACTTTATGCTGCTTGATAGTTGTGAACTTTTATGAACTCGTAGAAGAACAGCAAAGACTTACAAGGTTAGATGTCTACGAACAGAATCCCTGTCCCCAGACATCACTGGAAGAGCTGAACCACTGAAATTCGAAAGGGCAGGGTGAGCTCAGAACAGCATTGTGTAAGGAGGGGGTGATGTGTCCATGAAGAGAAGGTAAAAGGTGTTACATAGATATTTCCTCTGAACTGAAACATTCTCTCTTGGAGGGATAGGGGCTCTTAAGAGAGAGAGAGGAGAGAGAGAAACCTAAGGAAACCTACCATCCTTGGGAAACTTAAATTTTTATACAATTCACAAGTCCCCTCCATGAGGTTATGTAATCAGTAAGCAATTGCTGGAGGAGAGGAACTCTTCCATGGAGATGACTGATACTTGTGCAGGAAACTGCCAGGATGTCGCTCCTGTGAGTCATCACTCTTACTGGGGAGACGTAGCTGCGTATGCGTCACCATGGTCCTATTTGTGACCTCTCATCCTTTCTTCCTGTAAGTCACTCCAATAAACTCAGCAGCTCACCAAGTGAGACTTGAGGGGAAGGAGTTGTTTGTTCTGTCATTGCTGCTTTGCCTAGGATAAATAGATGTTTATTTATGTCTCCCCAGAAGAGACACAACAAAGGTGTCCAGGGAATACACTGAGAGGAAGCACGTACAGGTCTGAGTTATCCCACTCCTCCACTTGGCATCACACAGGAGCTAAGCAATGTCAAGGCAGGATGCTTCACTAACTATGTAGAATGCTGTGGAGGTGAGCGTTAAAGGTTGAGCAACAGTTCCCTGAGAAATTACAAGATGTCAGCATCCCACCCGATAGAAGATGACAGCATCCCAGTAGGAAGAATAGTGTGCAACTCCACAGCTTCAAACAATCGTAGTGAATAGGTGAGGAACAGACACGAGAAGGGACCAGAAAGTGGGAAGACAAGTCCAAAGTGACCAGTAGCTTGAAGGTGTGACCAGGGATAGAGGCAGCACTCAGGGTAAAGAGCAAATTTCTTTCTTGACAGGAAAAGGAGAATTATGGGCATGGGAATTCAGATGCTGGAAATACATCAGTGAGCTGTGGCAAGTTCCAAATGAGGATAAACCTGTGGTGAGGGTTGATTCCCTGAGAAGAGACCATGTCGGGGCAGGCTCTGGGATGAAGGTATGTAGGACTTGATTATGGTTTGATTGTGCAATGCCTTCTTCAACTCATATGATAGAACCTTTGGTCACCAATTAGTGCTATTTGGGGAGGTTGTGAGGCCTTTTGTCTATAGAGTCTTGATTTAGATCCCTCAGAGTGGGGATTATGGGATATAAACCTCTCAAGCCTACCCCGGTTCTCTGCTTCCTGGCTGCCGCGTGATGCAACCATCCACTTCACACTCCTCTGGTCACAGCCACAGCAGCTCCTGCCACTACACCTCCACCACCACGACAGACTGTGTGCCATGGTCTATGTGCCAGAATCGATCCTTCCTCTCTTAAGATGTCTGGACAGTCATTCCATCACCACAAGAGAGATGATACAGGACACAGGATGTTCTAAATGTCTGAGTTAGAATCGATGCCTTCCACACGGGTCCCATGATTAGCAGCCCTGTGCTGTGTGGGGCACCTGCCCATCCCTGCTGCCAGCTGTTCAGACCTGAGTTAGTAAATGTGAGGAGCAGCGGCTGGCAAATCTCCCGCGCCAGCAGGCCTCCTGGCTCCTGGCCAATGTCTCCCAGTGCCCTACTAGGTTTCAAGAGAAGCGTAACTGTTGTTCATATCCAATGTATGCTCTACAGCCTGCCGCTCTACTCCCCTGTTTTTCTACCCAAGAGCCTTAGAACACAGACATCCCCTAACTTCGCATTTCCCCACATAGATTTTGATCAACTTTTGCTTGCTTCCCCTGCTAATTTTCACCCTGGCTCCTTACTACTGTCATCGCAAGGCTCTTAACAGTTAATGGCACACATGATTTTTAAATGACAGTGTTTTCTTTTACACCATCCAAGTTATTCCTGAAAACATTAAGCATCCTAGGACTCAAGATGAGAGCCATTCTCTGTGCCCTGAAGTTGGCCCCAATCAGTCTTCATAGCCCCTGACTTGCTACTCAGAGAAGAATTTATGAAGAAGCAATCTCCAGTTATTGTGTTCATATTACTCGCCTTTTCTGAGGTTATTTATGTTTTCTATTATAAACAATTCAAATGTGGTCCCTTTTAAAACTCCTCATTTTCTATCATCTTAGTACAAAATGTAGAATCAAGTCATGTAACTTAACCTCCACTTTTTTATCTTAATCAGGATAACAATGTTAGAACATTTCTCCCATTCTCAATAATGCAAAATCATGAACAAAATCTCTGTTAAAATGTGTTAAAGAGAAAACAGCACTTTTCAAAGACAAAGGTGTCTGCCAGGCACAGCTCACCTGTCTTCATTTCTGTGTCTACTTTTCATTTGAATTTCTAGAGAAAACTGAAAAAAAAAAAAAGGTTTCATTGCTGAAAACAGGAAGCATGTGCACAATTTTCCATTCATTCTCCAATGTTAATGATGCCTCCAAGACTCTTGCTTAGACTGAGGCAGGATCTCTCCTAGCTCACACTGGCATTGCTAGCTAGGTAGAACGAGCCTGATTCTAATTAGGAGATCTTAATTCTTCGGCCTCAAGTTCTGGACTTACATGTTTTTAAACATTAATCTTGCCAGTTGTAATTAAATATCTTATAGGAAATAAACCCAAAAGTCTTGATTACTGAGCAAGACAAGCTATCACAGATGTAACATTTATTCCAAGGCCTAATCCGACAGTATATATTAATAAGGAAGCTATTCATAAGTAGTTTCAATGAACACCTCTAGGGATGTTACAAGGGAGCTTCATCTCACCAGCTCACTTCACTTGTAACAATTACTTTGTAGCTTGATCAAAAGTCACTGTACCCATTTGGTTGCAGGATGACTACTTTTAAAAGGTTAATGTTCTGTCACAACTGTGTTCCTGATTAAGATGACAACATTTTTTATAAAGAATTATAAAGTCCTTTTAGCTGTGCTGTTGATTAATGCTCTAAGAAGACAGAAATAATACCAAAAGAGTTTTGAAAGTGAAATAGAGATTGAAGCCAGTGGATGAGAAGATCCAAAGCAAAGCAGTTGAGCTGCTTAAAAATATATTGATACCGTGAGATAACTTTGCATCAATGTAACCATTAAAAGTAAAATGAATTGAACACATTCCGTACCTAGCTGGGACATGCCAATGATGCAGACTATATAAGGTTTGCTTTCCAAGTCACCTGTGACAAAGACTCACTTACCTGCAAGAATGAGTGCTACGTAAGGCCTTCGCTGGTTAAAAAATGATCTTGGCGTCTCTCTTCGCAATGGAAAAAAAAGAGTCTAAAATGGTAAGAAGAAAAGAAATAGGAGGTAACCCCTGTAAATTTCCACCCTTTAAATACAAGTGAGGTTTAATAATGGTAAAAGGCATGTGATTTAGTATATAACACACAATTCATCTGAACATATTGCAACCCTCCCCGCCAAGCGATAGAGTATACCCCCTTCCTCTTTTAATAAGTAAAATGCAAAATATTTGGTTTAAAAACGAAAGCATCAACATTTAAAAGCGCGAAAGCCCCGCTGAGGACAGAGGAAGGCAAGCATTTCCACGTGGAAAAAAACCAAACCTAAACACGCTAACCTCGGCAGAAAGAAAGGCGCACAGCTGCTCCGCTAGCACAGCTGCCTCTGCTGATGCGCTAGAGTCGCACTTGGTTTCCAAGTCAGGGTCCGGAGGGAAAGTACCGCCCCCTTCTGCTAGCACAGCTCAGCGCCACCACTGGGGGGAAAAATCCGTGCAATAAAGTGTTAACAGTAAAAGAAAAATCCTCATCCCAGTTTTCCTGGAGAGGAGCGAATCCACACGCTACAAAGGTCCACTGTGGGAGTCATACTGCCAGTGCCCACCGCAGCCCGGAGAAGCACCGAGCCAGCCTGCTGCGGGGCCCCGAGGGGGTTACTAAGCCGGCAGGATGGCAGGCAGGACGGTAGGACTGGCGTCTGCCAGGAGCCCAGAACGCTGGAGAGGATGGACTGGGGGCTGTCCAGGTTCCGCACCCTCACCTGAGGACAAGAGCCCCTGCCCAGCCCCTGCTCTGCCCGTCTTGTTCTCAGTAAGGTGGTGGTGGGGTGTGGGGACGCCGTATAGCCCCAGCCCTTGATGAAATAGACTGTGTCTATACAAGCAAAGCTGAAGATGTTCAGACCAAGGACTCCCTGTGAGAAAGCTTCTGGGAAAACGCTAAGGTCCTTATGCCAAGCCTGTAGTACACAGTTTTCAACGAACTAACTCGGGGCTACTTCCCCAAGAGTTTTCCTTATTTTTATCCTATCTGTCCCATAATTCAAGTAATGGGCAAAATATATCCATGTGTGCGTACACACTAGCATTTCCATATCATGTGCAGGAATAATAAAAAGTCTGTCATGGTTTATACAAGGCCAAAGGAAAGATTGATAAGCCACTCGAGTCTACAGATTACTTGCTGGTCCCCCCTGTCTCCATGGGGACAGCCTGCTAGCGCCCCCCCTCCCGCTCCCTGGCATTAACAGAGTCAGCAGACAAGTACAGTGCAGCGCATTACTGTAGGAGCAGAGAGTCTGTTTCCTATCCACCCTCCCACCCGGGTTTGCTGTGGGTTTAACAAGGAAAGTGGGTTGTCGTCTTCCTGGGGGGCAAGCCTGCAGACCTCCAACTCGGAGACTAGGACAGCAGAGCTGCCTGCTTCAGCACTGCTCTGGAAGCCCAGGCCCCCTCTGCCAGCCTAATTAATCTCTGTCTAACGGAGCTGCGCTTGGCAGAGAGACGGCAGTGTCAACGTGAGATAGTCACTTGGACCTGAATCTGAGTTGTTTTCCATCCCTGACAACAAATAATGTTACTTCCCAGCCTGCAGGCCGAGAGCTGAGATGGGTTTATAATTTGCCTTCCAATCAATCTCTCATTCTCTCTCGGCCATGTAAGTTTTCTCTTCTGTCTTTCAGCATGCAGGGAACAGCCTTGGAGACGCAATCGCAGGCAGGGTCTTTATTGATATCCTTAATGAATATTTTTTGCCTTATAAGTAAAAAAGGTGGAAATCTGCATAATCCCAGACCACGCTGGTTTACATAATGAAAACAAATCGTCTGTCAACTCATAGCTCTGCAAGATCATTAATAAACTCAGTCATTCTCTCAGGCCAGCGGCTGGAACAGAAGCCTCAGTCATTTTATATGCACACAGTCATCCACATTCAGCCAGCTCTGGGACCCTGGTTCTAGGCCGGCTGGAATCCGAGGACAAACAGCACAGCTCCTTCCTCTTTGCCTAGTAAAGAACTCATTAAAACTCTGCTCCTGGGCTCTGGGAAGTGCATGATCTTAGAAAGTCCTCAGAAGAGGAAGTCTCCAGCTAGGGACAGAAAAGTACAACACAAGAGTGCAGAACAACAAACCAACAAACCCAAGAGTGGTGACCAGGCTGGAAACAAAACGCACGGTGAAAATTTTGAGATTAACGGTAGCTATTCGGAAGAGAGGGGATGAGTGCAGACACGGCAGCATGCCCTCCCTCCGCCGCTACTGCACTGCTGAGGGACCCATCCGATAGGCAGAAGACGAGACACACGTGCATTAGGGTTTTCCATCTTCACAGAGGGGCAGAAGGAGGTTAAGAAGTCCGCATGGCTGACATATGGGAAAGCCAGGAAGTTTTTGAACGTTCAAAGCCAAAACACTGAAGAAAAGTAAGCCTGCCCATTTCCAGTCCTACACACTGCCCATGAAGCCTCGGCTGTGATGTAAATGTGAAGGGCCACCCCTCCCACACCCAGCTGACCTGTGTGAATCCGTGGCCCCAGCTGTTGACTCTATTTGGGAGGGTTGTGGAATTCTTAGGAAGAAGGGCTGCATGGAGGAAATGGGTCCCTGTGTGTGGGACTTGAGGCTTCACGGCCCACCTCCACTTCCTGTTCACTCTGCTTTCTTGGTGTAGACAAAATGTGACCATGCAGCCACTTCCTCCTGCCACCCTGTTCCCCTGCTTGCTGCCAGGTGCGCTTGCTATGATGGACCATGGACCTCTGAAACTATAAACCAAAATAAACCTTAAATAAGCTCTTAAATTGCTTCTGTCAGGGTGTTTTATCCCATTTCCAAGAAAAGACATGAAGACACTGGTCTCTTAGGTGGGTCTTTAGTAACGGAGATGGAGTCTATAGGCAAGTACTGCACAAGAACAGTGGTTGGGTATATACGCCGCTAGCATCCAGAGACTATCAGTGAGGCATTGAGAACACAGCCTTTCCCGGCCGGTGTTCACTCTCCCCCATCCGCCCCGCCCCCACCAACCATAACAAACAAACAGAGAAATAAATAAATTGAAATCCCAATTACAAAAACAAAACTTTGGAAAAGTCCTCCTGAATATCGAAGAATAAAACAGTATGAGAAATGTGCTAAAAGTAAAAATGAAATCTAGTGACCAGCTGAGAAGTGTGGCTACATGCGTATGACAGTCTCAAAGCAGCAAGGACATATCCCTTAGTCTTAACACTGTTGTTTGGGTTTGGGTTCCCTTCCTGACCGTCTGTAGCCCACTGTGTTCTTGACAGTTCAGCACAGAAGGTGAGGATTAAGGAGGACCTGGCGTGGCTTCACTTGTCAAGTGATGGTGAGGAGAAAGCTGGTGTCCTCGCGGATGGCTGGGAGAAATCCACAGAAAGACTGCACTGTGGACTCTTGAAGTTTCCATCTGAACTATACAGACCAGGATATGCATCTCATCCAAAAGAACAGAATTCACAACCGTTCATTAGCAAATTCTCCTCAAATAAGCTACCTCTTAGTCCTGTTATAAGAAGACTAGCTAGGATCTGTGACCATGAATATATTGAGAGAAATGCTATCTTGATAACCTAGGAGCCAGGCTACTCAATACATCATTCCCAAGACAAGCCCAGGCCACTACTTGCTTCCAAAGAGCTTCAAAAACACAGCTTGCTCAAGACTGTGGAGATGCCTGAAGCTATAAGCCTTCCTCACTTCCCTCAAATTAAATATTCACACCTTTCATTCATCTAACACATAATGTGTGTCAGACCCACTGATTGATACAATAAGGAAGAAGAATTTCAAGGCCTCTCTCCCTAACACGGCCAATATAGCATAGAAAACACACCAATAACCCATCCAAGATTTCTTCTGAGATTCCCATTGTGCACTTGTAGATAAAAGCATACACTTTGAACCCTGACTAACAAGTTTTTAAAATATGAGTAAGTGGAGTTCTCTGCTGTTGGTACTGGGAACCAGAGCTGGGGACAGGATCAGGACTGTGTGTCCAGCTTCTAAAATTATCATCTTTCTCAAAACTTTGTTTCAGAAAAGAAAGTGCCCTTGGACACTCAGCATTGTAAGAAGCATGCTACCATATTTTTAACTGCATTCCTTCCACACTGAGTAACTTGACTATAAATAGTGTGATTTAGGGAACGACTGATTTCCAAAGCCATGATCCCCATCCCAGAGGTTACTCTTCTGTTACTCTTTGGAATGAAAAACCAGGATGAACTTTGTGTCCCTCGTCCAGAAAGCACAGATGCACCTTGAGAAAATATCTTCTTCATAATGCTTCCACTGCAGGAGGTCACACTTATTTCCCTTGCTGCAGTTTCTCATTTTGATCAATGGAGATGATCTTGTGTAACACAATTACACTGTTTAATCATCTGCTGTTCCTTTAAAACACAGGACCAGGGCCAGATAAATGGCTCAGCAGTTAAGAGCACTTGCTGCCCTTGCAGAGGACCTGTGTTCAGTTCCCAGCATCTATCTGGTAACTCACACCATTTATGCCTCCAGCCGAGGGAATCTGACGCTTCCCCTGGCCTCTGCAGGCACCAGGCACACATGTGGTACACATGTGCATGTGCGAGCAAACACATTTACATGAAATGAAATAACTAAATCTAAAAATTAAAATAAAATAATGTGAACAAACCACTCCTATGCAGAATGGAAGTGTTTTCCATTATAAGAGAATCAGGAACATGAATTGTAGCAGTTTTTAGGGGTCCATAAATAAAAAGATACTAAATGAACCAGTCAGTAACAACTAGTTTTTTGAAGAAACTAGGTCTTTCAGTTTGCTTTAGCTAAGACCAACACAATCTTTTTTATCAAATCAGTTAAGATACAGACTTGGTACAGATCCTTCTGAAGAGAGCTGTTTCCCAGTAGGCAGTCTATAACACTGTATCTGTACTGACACTTAATCAGGCATTGAACTAGACACAGTCTTCCAGTGAGCTCTTCTGGCTCTGCTCAGCTTAACAGCATCTAAGATGTTACCGAGGCATGATCAATGCCCTGGGGGAATCCGCAACATTTAGTCCAATCCAGAACAAGAGATCTGGCCTGTCCTCTGCTGTGAGTGCCTGGGGCTTTAGGCAAATGCTATGGAGTGCCTAGTTCAAGATCTGTGAAGTGAAGGTATGGGACAGCATTGCTGATTCTCAATGAGGGAGCAGGAGCCTTGACTGTTGTTACCCAGCCCAGCGGAGAATTCCTGTCCAAGATTAGTTACAGGGGAAAACAAGCTGAAAAAACAAGAGGGATGGGAGACAGTATATGACTCAGCTGTGATGCCTAGGACAGAGGGGCTTGGAAAGAGTCCAAACTCCTGAACATATAAAGTTAGAGACTTTATGAGTATAAAGATTTACTCAAATTCACTGATACAGAGTGGACAATCCTATCACATTTGCCCATTAACTAAGTGCAGCTCTCATGACTGTCTTGCCCTAGTTCACAAAGACAAGTTATCCCACAGAAGACACAAAGATCAACAACAGCTCAGCTAACATACAATGACCCAGGCAACAGAGACAACCCAAAGAAAACACAATACACAATGCACACAGAGCATCAATACAGCAGTGTTGATACAGCATCAATACAACATCAATACAGCATCGATACAACAATGGGGAGAGGGTACAGGACTACGGTCAAAGTCTACCAAAAGTAGCCTTCAGAGATTGCTCAGTTGGCAAAGTACTTGACACACAGGTATGAGGACTATTTCAGATCCTCAGCGCACACACAAATGATATGTGCACAAGTATGTGCCTGTAATCCCAGCGCTGGAGAGAGGAAGACAGGGTGCTCCCTTTAGCTTGGTGGCTCCTGGTTTCAGGAGAAACCCTATTTTAAAAAGAAAGTTAGAAAGGTATTGAGGAAGACGCCCAACATTGACCTTTTCCATCCACAAATCCCTCCCAGGACAAAACAAAAACAAAAACAAAACAACAACAAAAACAATTGCTTCTTATGATGCCACATAAAATTTAGCTGCTAATAGAATCTTTGCTGTATCTCCCAGGTCAGCAGAGCTATCTCCACTGGCTCTGCTTTCCAGGCCCGGCTGTCTCAGATGTGCGTACTCAAGGCAAGTGCCCAGAGCATGAGTCTGAGATAGAATGAATGAAGTTTGTCTTCTCTGGCTTCTTTATGATTCCCTCTGGCTCCACACTGCCAAGACTCTACTGTGGGCACTGAAGCTTGATCTATTGTTGTACTTACAGGGCTGGTGACACAGATAGATGAAGAAGTTCAACCTTTCATCAAAGCTGAACAGATATTTTTTTATTTTCAGTGGCAATTTTTGTCATCTTTCCAGATGTGGGCATGTCCATGATGATAGTGAAAAAGAAAAAAAAAAAGTCACTGCAGTAATAAGCTTGCATCCTGATGAGCTATCATTAGCCCGAAAATGCATTCGGTTAGCTGTATCCATTTCCCAGCTTATTTCATGCTGTGTTCCAACCACAAGAGGATTGAGAACATGCCATCCATATTTTCAGAAATAGACTGTGACATTACAAAATACATATTTCACCATGAAAATATAAACTCTGTGTAAATGTTTATATAATAGACTTTGTTCAATTAATCCCCTGGATTGGGCTGTTGGAAGATTTAAAGGGGGTGTGGAATTTACACCAGAGATGCAGGAAAAAAGATTATCTCATGTTTCAAATAAATAAGCAGTAATATTGCTTGTACATACACATCATTTAACAAAACTGCACCTAAAATGCAAATGAATATTGCCATAGGGAATCTATAATTTCTGTATAGTGCTTACTATATATAAAAGATACTAATGAAGTTACATATAAGCACGGGGACCATGAATGTTAATCAATAAAGTTTTAAATCATTAAAATATGTTTTCAGCCCTTGCTAGATCCAACTAAAAAGAGGAAGGAAGAGAGAAGCTCTGAAAAGTCTTTCAAAACACCAACTAATTGGGCCTAAATAATAATCTTATCCCACAAAATGTACATAGTCTTGGGTCACTGAGATGGCTTAGCCAGTACAAGTTCTTGCTGCCAAACTTAATCACCTGAGTTTGAGTCTCAGACCCATGTGGTAGAAGGAAAAGAACTGTCTTTCTGCAAAATTTGTCCTCTGACCTCCACTCATGCTCTATGAGATGTGGGCACCCACCCCCTCCAATAATACATGAATGTAATAACTTTTTCTAAAAAAAATACAGTACTAATTATCTTAAGATTTGGGCCGTAAGTCATTGTGACTGCCCTCAAGAAAGTAAAACAATAGAACTTAATATATTGAGTAACTTCAATAAGGCAAGGCCCCATCTAAAAGATTATTTCAAATAATTTCATCTAACAAATATAGAAAGCAGGGACAGATACAAAGCTGCAGGGAACAGCTGAGGACTCTGGGGTTCAGAAAGGTCGGATAACTTGCTTAAGGTCGCATGCCATCCCAGGGAGTACGACATCGCAGTTGGACGGTAGAAATTAAACTTCTGCCTTTTGGTAGACAAACAAAGAAAGCAAACATGGGATCCTGGAGCAGTGCTGTGCTTTATGACTTGCTGATTCATGCCTCTCATGGCTTCAAGAGGCTCTTTGTGGATTAATCAGCCACCAGATAGAATTCAAAGTTGGAAGTTAGTCATTTGTGTGGTTATAGAAGAAAAGGCAGTAGGAGAGCCATCGTGTAAGACTGGGGTGCTGCAGAAAGGTATGGAAACAGCAGAATGGGCAGAAACCCTCAGGTATGTTTTTGGCTATCAAGTGGCTGTAAATGTGAGCGAACATTTTCATCCTTGCACCTGTTTTCTCTTTAGCAAAACTTTAAGGTCTGGGAATAAGAGTTCGAGAGTCTTTAAAACCCTCCTCCAAGGACTCTGACCTTGTCACATGAGTCAACAAGCTTTGGTACCTCTAGGACAAAACATGTCAAGAGCAAAGCTCTCTCCCTTCCCGCAGAAACTGGAGCCCTGCCATACTTGTCAAGATTCTCACTGTTTTTTCAAAGTAGTCTGCTCATAAGGAACACCTCCGGAGGAAGAGGGTCCCTACCCAGGGATACCATGTCATCTTGGTACCCTAACAATGGTTTTCATTTCAAAATCACTCAGGTGTTGATTTAACCCCCTGGGGAAGAGAAAGAACATGAGACCCCTCCCAATCACCGCCATCCAGCTGACCCAGGGCAGCAGCTCATCCCTTGCTCCCTGCATCTGAAAGGAGCTTGGGTTGTGGCTACAGTTATCTTGTATTTCCAGTCCTGATAGGACTCTAACATGGCTATTCACTTTTTACACTAAAAAAAAAAAAAAAAGTAACATTTTTCTCTCTTGAAGTGGATGGATTTTGTGGCCCTTTGGGGGAGGGGAGAGAGAGACTAAATAAGGAGATTGCAAAACATCTCAACATGTAGAAAGCCTTTCCTTTTATTATGAAGAAAATAAAAGGAAGGAGGATAGAAAGTTTGAGGAAAAAAGAAACAGCAGCATCTGACTTGTTTGCTGTCTCTGAGAAGAACTCCTCTCATGAATTTTCATTTCACTATTTTGGGGATTTAGCCAAACTGAAAATTATTCCTGGAAAAAGCATTTCTTCTGTGTGGTAACTACTTTCACGACACATGGTTTTACTCCAACTCAAAAATCACAAGGAACATAATCTCTGATCTATCCTCTACCTGCATAGATGTCTTCTTCTGAGCTTTACATACCATCTTCACAAACAATGTTTTATCTCTGAACATACGATTTATGTGTTTGCATTCCTTGATGGACTTACTAAGCAATCATGAAACTATTATGATTTAACACTTAAAATGTGGATCCCACCTTCCTATATTAAATCAGCAATTTACAATCCTCTGCCAACCCTTATCATGGTGTAAACATGTTTTATGTGTTCAGCATTCGTTATGGGCGCACTATTTTCTAATTTTTTGCTTGACTTCTCTACATATCTACTTAGCCCATATATCTGTCATTTTCAATGGAGCAATAACCCACCGTGTTGCTAAAAGACTGTTTAATTAGCCATCGTTCAGCTAGTTGTTTCAAGGCTTTATTATAACCCAGTCAAGCATTTTTAAGTAAATAAGTCTTATGTTTTTTGTTGCACTATTTCCTTAGGCAACAAACTGAAATATGCAATTAACAGCTTAAAAACCATAATCAGCTCTGTGGCTTATTACAAATCACCAGGTGGCTCTCAAAAAAAAAGAAAAAAAAAAAAGAAAGAAAGAAAGAAAGAAAGAGATACTAGCAACTTGCAACATCATCAATATGTGTGTATATGTTTTAAATTAAATGTAAAAGTATATAATATGTATGTATATATTATATATAAATATAATTGCATTTGTGTTTCTTGTTCCATATGAAGCTTGGTTCCAAAGCTATTGCAATACATACTTAATAAAATTTTTGATCACAGAAGATTAAAAATAGAATTGACATAAATGACACGTATATCCCAAACTCTTTAACTTTGAGACGGGAAACTGAATTCAAGAAGTAAAAAGATTCATAAAAGACCTAGCAAGTTGGTGAAATGTCTGCATTATTGACGGTCCTTGCTGCCTCTTCATTGGTTACTGCTTATTCTCTATATGATAGAGTACTCGGGGATAAAGACTGAAGGGTACAAAACAGAGACAGAGACTGGCCAGGGCGTCATAATCACCACTTTCCTTTAAAGGAAACAAAGGGCCAATGTACTCTCCCAATGTCCACAAAGAACATAATCTCTGTTGTATCCTCTTCCTACACAGATGTCTTATTGTATGCATTACATGCCATACACATAAAGAACTTTACCTCTGAACATATCATTTTTGCCTTTGCATTTCTTAATGGACTTATTTAGCAATCACGAGGCTGTTATCAACCAAACATCAAAATGTAGATCCTACCTTTCCTATATTGAAAGGAGAAATTTACAATTCCCTGTGAACCTTTTGCATGGTGTAAATATGATTTATATATTCAGCATTCACTATGGGTACAAAGGGTTGATTGGTGGAGCAACTTGTTTTGTTTTGTTTTTCTTTTCTGTCTTTCCTTCTCTCTCTCTCTTTCTTTCTTTCTTTCTTTCTTTCTTTCTTTCTTTCTTTCTTTCT
>NW_026594377.1:2140492-2216013 GCF_907164565.1 Psammomys obesus | reverse complement strand
TCTTTCTTTCTTTCTTTCTTTCTTTCTTTCTTTCTTTCTTTCTTTCTGCCCTGGCTGTCCTAGACTCACTTTATAGACCAGGCCACCTTTGAACTCATGAAGATCCACCCCCCTCTGCCTCCAGAGTGCTGGGATTAAAGGTATGTCCCAACATGCAAATGCCAGCAAAGCAATGTGTTTCTAAGATGACCTTAATATAAACCACTTTTTATATTGTGTATTGTGTCCTCACATGAGGTCGTGACCCTGAGCGTGGAAGTCATAAAAATTTGGCAACTGTAAAAAATTTCATAACATATAATGAATGACTAAAAATTAACTCTAAGTCAACCCCACAGTGAATCTGAAGTAACCCTGCTATTGCCCCCCCAGTGTGGCATCACATGACCTCACTGCAGACTTGGCTCTGGGCATAGGGCATGAGCACTTCTATATGATGGATTCCTTCAAGACAGACGTTGACAGAAAACCTGCCTGGACCACCTCAGCCAGATTTAAGATTGTAGGATGCTATGAACTGGAGTGTTTTTCTGTACACATCAAGCTCTTTGCTCATATGAAAGCATAATAGTTTAATTATGGAAAATAAAGATTTTTAATAATTTCTTACTGTCATTTCTCAGCATGTAAACATCAAATATCTTCAGATTATACATGTTAGATGTCTGACTTAAAAACTGCTGTTTAAATAGCTAAATAAAGGCTCATGAAAAAAATACTAGAATAATTTTGGCTTGAGACTAGAAAAGGATTTCATGCTACCATCCATATTTTACTGTGTATTTATACAAAATATTGCTCTCAGCACTGCCAATTATAAAAGTATCAATCAACTGAAAATGCTCAAGAGTTTCTATGTCCCATGGTACCAAACACCCATCTAAGATTTAATTTGTTATACAACTATAGACAAGCACCTCCATCTCATTTTGGAAAATCATATAGTCTATTGCAAATTGCTTTAAACCACATTTCTTTATGATTAATCACCAATAACACGTGGCTTGCATATCTATGTTATACATCTACTTACCTGGAGTCATGTAATTGAAAAGGATCCCTAAGTATGAAAATCTTAAGAAGACCAATATATAGCACTATTTTTTTTTTCACATAAAAAAATGCCAATACTTTTAAATCAGATGAGTTTTAGAGGAGACTTCTTCTGACAACTGCTACTTACTCCATTGCTCGTGACTTCTTTTGGCCGCTTTTCTGAGATTAACTTTCAAAGATAATATGAGGCAATCCAATTTTTATTTGTTTCATGGTGTAAGACAGGGTCCCATGTAGCCCAGGCTGGCCTCAAATTCACTGTGTAGTCAAGGCTAGATATGGAATACTAATCCCTCTGCCATCATTCCCACATACCAGGATTATAGGCAGGCATGTCCGCATCCAGCTACATTTTTGTTTATTAAAACAATAATATTAGCACCATCATATTAAACATCAAATGTGCACCTTTCACATTACTAAAAGGGAACAGAAATATAATCTAGATAATAAGCAATAGGGACAATCAAGAAACATATAAAGTAAAAAGGTTTTAAAGGACAAAGCTATCAACTGTAATGATAACTGTAATCAGGTTAATGCTCCTGTCCAAAGACAGAACTACCTGGTCTGGCTTTATGCTGTTTATAAGAGACGCCTTCAACCACATGACTTGAAAGCATAAGAAAAAAAGCAGAAAAAAATATATCTACAAAAACTCGAATGAGCAGAAGAATATCTGAATGATGATATTTATATTGACTTGAGCAGAATTTGAGACAGAAGAATAGGATGAAGAAAGCATGAAAAATGTCAACTTTGCTAAAAGTAAAAATTCTGTTTTTTTATAAAATAGTTTGTCTTTAACTGGCCAATGTGTTTTCTTATGTGAAAGTTAAAAATTTTTGTTTATTAATTTTTATTTTGAATGGTTACAACAGCATGCACAATATCTGTGCAAGCTTAAGCCACACCAAACCTCAGCATGGGAAAGGGAGTTGGGCATGGAGTTTCACCCCTAACTAAGGGGGTTTGGGAAATTATTAGCTTCTGGGAGAGGGGGCTCAGCTCTAAGAAGCTGAGCACATTCCAGTAGAAGGCCAAATATCCAAAAATAATTTGGACAGCACAAAATTAGCCTTGATGGGATGGGGACACAGGCTTAGGTGGGGAGTCAGATCTTGAAGACTTGCTGGGCAGAGGATGAGCATAACTAAAACTGTATAAAATTCTCAAAGACTAAGAAAACTTCCAAACATGAAACATAAAACATAATTAAAACACACTGTATAAAATTCTCAAAGACTGATAAAACATTCAAACATAAAAGATATAATAAAATGTATTCATGGCATGATATTAAGTTTAAAAGGTAAAGGCATAGAGCACATAAAATAGAATTTCATCTTATACAAGATGCACATGATATAAGATATTCTCTTTCCTTAACTGCAGAGGAAGGGTTCCTGTTTTGTATAGTTCTTTCTCACACGAAGTATTTCATCCTATGTATTCACAATACTGGGTTTTGCCTGAAATCTTTTCACTGATGTAAAAGATAGTAATCTCTCTATATATGAGGTTCTATAAATATGATATAGAATGAGGTTCATCTATTTTGATTTAATTTCAAGTAAGAAATTATTCCATAGTTTTCTTCAAACTGAAAAAAGGGCATTTCAAAGTAATATTCTGTTTAAATTAAGAAATATTTTTGTTGTCCGTTATGCTATGTTTCTCTACTAAGAAATGAAGGTGATCAAAAATCTAAAATAAATTAAAGATAACCTTAAAAGTCATAGTTTCTCCAAAGTGATTACAGAATCCAGAAATGGGGACTAGGCAAATCTACCCCTGATGAACTGACAGGGGAATTTCAGCAAAGTCACAGGTGAGCACTTTCAACCTTCCCTCATGCCCAGGCTCTCAGTTCTTAACTTCTTAAAATTCTCATTCTTAAAATGAGATTTATGCAGATTATTATGAACAGGAAATAACCAGGTCTTTCAGGAGCTTCTATAGCTCAGAAGTATGTTAAGAATGAAAATGCAGATGAGTGTGAACTCTGTGGTAGGTGCACAGACCAGAAAGAGCTGTGCTGATCCTGACATCTAATTTCCCTCTCTCAGAAGGCATAGTCCAGAAGACTGGCGTACCCAAGTTCTCAGCAGGTGCTTTTATCCCGGCACAGTTGCACCTGTAATTACTCTTCACATTTCTCCCTCCTGCTGTATGTATTTCATAATGTAATTATCACCACTGTCTATTTTCTTCCACAGAGCTTCTTACCTCTAAGAAAGAACAATTTTTCAGGGTGGACAGGGTAATTGAACAGGCAAACCTCATTCCTTATTCACCCACAGAAATGTACTGAGTACCTCTAGCATGTCACCTTCTCTAACTGGGTTGTATTCATGCATTCTCCCCACCTTCAGAGCTCATACGACCCCCTCCCCACCGAAAATAAAGGAAAAGAAAACACTACTCTCCCTACAATTCCAATGTAGAAGAGCATTGTCCTTGAAAAGGCATGGTTATGGGAAAGGCACTGAACTTGATTAGGCTGAGCCAGGACAAAAGACAGGGCAGACAGGTGGAAGTACAGATGAGGAAAGAAAGAGGAGATGGGGAATGAGGGCTCTAGGCAAGGGAGCTGGTAGCTAGAAGCAAAGACTTGAGAAACCATGATGGGTAGAGCCTGGGACCTGTAAGGCGCTCAGATAACTGTGGAGACACAGAAGTTGAGAAATAAATGTGCAGAAAAGGAACCACATCTTAAAGGTGACAGAGCCTCTTAGTTTGGGACCAAATAAGAGGGGAGAGCCTGACTTGATAAGCCCAAGCATTTAGTGAGTGATAAGATAAAGAGATTAGGGTCAGTGTTGCCATGGCCACACGGGCTGAGAGGAGTGCAAGAACCCTTTTCAATATTGTTTATTAAAAGGAGGAGGAGGAGAAGCAGGCACACACCTGTAATCCCAGCACTCAGGGAGGCAGAGGCAGGTGGATCTCTGAGGGTTTGAGGACAGCCTGGTCTACAAAGCCAGTCGAGGACAGCCATGGATACACAAAGAAACCCTGTGTCACAAAGAAAACCAAAAAGGAAAAAAAAAAAAAAAAAAAAGCTACATCTGTGTCATAATAATGAAATGGCCCTGACCTCAGACTTGGTTTCAGAGAAAATCATCGAACTATTGATACTTAAAGCTGAAGCAGAGGCAAGTGAGTTTACAACAGACACAAGAGAAACAGCACGAGACCTTGACAGGAGGCTGTTAAGTACAATGTGGCAGCCATGCCACCAGAAGAGTTTGCTCTCAGATCTCAGTTTGGCCACTTGAAACTTTGGGCAAGCAGTCCTTGTCCCTCTCAGCTGTGTCATTTGTAAATCCTGGAGAACAGTACTGCTGCCGCTTAGGGAGTAAACACCTCCTCCTGCAAGGAGGCCATTGGAGCCCTTAAGACGGGAAGGCTAGCAGGCTCTCTTCCATTCACTGATGCCATGGCACTGAAGGGAATTGTGGGACCCTCCCCCATCTTATTCTCTTTTGCTTCCTGGCCATGAAAAAAAAGTCATGCTCCTCTGCCAGGAGCCCCAGGTATGATGTGATGCTTCATCATAAGACAAGGGGCCAATCAATCTTGGACTGAAGGCTTCCAAACTGTGAGCCAAAGTATATCTTTTCTAAGTTCTTTATCTCTGGTGCCTGTAATAGTGATGAAAAGAGTTTAACACAGAAGGAAGGTATCAGAAAAAATGTGAATGACTGTATATGACTCACCCATTAAGCACTAACTAAATAAGTTCTATTTTCATATAGTACAAAGTATTTCTAGGGTTGAAAAGAAATAAAGTCTTGATTTAGATTTTAAAATATTAAATTTTGTTTTGAAAATACCCTCATGTGGGCAAAAAAGCAAATCGACAACACCCACAGAGGTGATCAGTGTCTCCAGATGTTCCCTTTCAATTCCTACCAGAGTCATGAGGAGGAGCAAAGGTACCTCAGATGGAGAGTACAAGACATTCTTGTACCCAAATCAGCCAGAAGAATCCTAGGAAGCAAGAGCTTCAGGTAGGTGTCACTTTTTCCCCCCAAAAGGCAGAGAACAATGTATGTGGTATTACAAGGAGATAAACAGAGACTCTTAAAGAGGTAAACATTCTGTGAAAAAGATGGAAGGAAGCCTTGTACCTTTTATAGAAATAACAAAAGGAAAAGTTCAAATTGTAAGAAAACCCTCATAAAGAAATTAGTAAAGAAGCTATTGTCATATTTAACTTAGGAATAATTGTTAAGTTTCAACCTAAGATTCTTGGAAGATTCCTAGATAAAAATAACAAGCCATCTAGCTATAGTTCCCGGGCAGTGAGAGCAGCAGTGTCCTGATGGATGTGTATCATCAGCTCCTCAGTGTAGGAAGCACACGTGTCTACTAGCATGACATAGGCCGTCTCTAAACCATACAGATATAACCAATGTGATGCATACAATTTTTAATAACACTACTGTAATATTTTTATCCCAAATTTAATAGTCTTTTAATTCTTTAATTTTTGCCACATTCTATTGACTGACAATGTAGAAGAATTTTAATCCAGCAATATGGCTGCTCTGGCAAGAGATCACATCCAAGGACTGTCTAGGTCTATGTGATGGGATGCAGAGATGCTCTAGATTATAGTATGATCTGGCTGGAATACAGGCAGATCCTTAGTATACACCTTTAATCCCAAACAATGAAGGTAAGGTTAATTTATAGAAGGAAGGAACCATGCTTGAAAGTAATATCATGTCTAAATGAAAGGCAGACTAAAGTGATGAATAAGAGAAAGATTTGACAGAATGAGTCAGATAGAGGATAGGCCAACTCCTATGAGAACAGGACAGGAACAAGAAGCTGCTTTAGAGCAGTGCAGGGGGTAAGAGGAGAAGATTGTTACCAAGAGTTTCTCACTGGAAACAGGTTGGAGACAGCTGAAGACAGAATGACCAGAGAATGAAAAGAAGCCAGAAGATGAAAACACATTTCCAGAATTAGTTTGAGGCCAGGAAGAGCAGTTTAGTCAGAAGTGAAGCAGAAGCCAAGAGAAGTGAATTTGAATCAGTCAGCTTGGAGGGGGGTTTAGGCCAGAACAGCTGAATTGAACCAGCCAGCCAGAGTTCAGAAAGACCTAGAAAGGCTTGGGAATAGCTCTCATATCTTTCCATCATCTGAGGAAATAAAAACAACTTTTACAAGAAAACCCATGGTTGCAGTTTATATATGAGTAGAGTTGCAACATGAATGCTTGATGATGGCTTCCTTCGTACTGACACTAAAACACGTCACTCACCCAAGGTTGGGAAAGCGACCCTCCTAAGCCTGATCATTTTCTACTATCAAAAGACTGTTTGACCAAGTTCAGGATATAAGTTCATGCTATAATGCTGCAGACAGGAGACACCATTGACTTTAACTTTCAGTCTTCATCATCTCCTTAAGTCTAGATGATAAAACAATAAATCAAGCCTTGCTGTCCAGTCAATACTATGGTGAAGTAAATTGCTTATTCTGGCCAACTTTGAGCTGTGGCATAACCAGGAGCTCGCAAAAAATGCACAGCAGCATGCCTTTGTTCAGCAATTCCTCCGAACACCTCACTGCTGGGCATTTCTTGACACCCTCTCTCAGATCCTTATGCACATCATGAGGACAGATGTTCTCCTGTGTGCTGAACTGGATGAACAGTAGTCTTTTGCTATTTAGAGATCTTATAAATGCTTCCAAAGTTGCTGTTGTTATTAAACTTGGACATGATTCTAAGAAATTCTGTGATTCAGAGCTACATATGTGCATGGTCTTTTTAAGAGTTATCTTTATTTCATGTATATGAAAATTTTTTCTATGTGTACTTATGTGCAGTGTGTGTGTGTGTGTGTGTGTGTGTGTGTGTGTGTGTGTGTGTGTGTTTCCAGTGCTTCTGGGAAGCCAGGAGAGGGTTTATCCTGAAACTGAAGTTCTAGGCAGCTGTGAAGTGTCACGAGGGTGCTGGGAATAAAATCCTGCTCCTCTTCAGAAGCAGCCAATGCTCTCAACTGCTGCGCCATCTCTCCAACTTCTGAAACAGCTCTTAAAGCCAACCATTGCTTAAAAAACAATTTGCTAAAGGTGCCAGTGGATGTAATGGGCACCACCTACTCACCTGTCCCTGGAACAATGCAATCTCACCCCCAAAAGAGAAACTATGTATCAAATCTGTTTACTGAAAGAATGGCATCTCCCACGTTAGATGGTTAGCTCTTTAGGGGCACCAAACATATTCTGTAAATCTTGCATATCAAAAATGTAACACTTTCCCCACAGTGTTTTGTTACATGTGAATAAGTCACCTTATTCATCTTAAGCATCCATCACAGTAATTATTTTGATATCAGACAAAAATACATAACAGCGCAATTAAATAGTTCTGGAATGACTGTATTTAGCTAAAACAGATGCTGACATGCTTCATTTTTATTTCTCAATGTCTTCTTCAAACTGTGAAACTTTAATTGCATTATCTGGAATTTCCAACCCAAGGTTAATAAAACCACATTTGAGGATAAAAGGCAATAGAGAGGAAGGAAAATTTTCAGAATTTAATTGAAAGTTTAAGAAAGAAAAAGTAAAGAAAAATGTATAACAGGTGAAAAGAAACCACAGCTTTTGAGATTTATAAACCATATTTTGAAAATCTCATATGCAGGTACACTGTATTTACATCACTTCCAGGACTCATAGAACACCTGCAGCAACTATCTATTTGAAGGATCAGAATGATTTTTATGAATCTCTCAAGAGTTGAACTTTAAACAATGGGGGTTTACTCTGAACTCAGAAGAATTAAGCCAAGAAAAATCAATTAATAGAAAGATAAATGAGTGTCCCCGGTGTTGGGTATTAACCAGTAAATTTCTAAATAATTCATGAGTCTACAGCTATTTATTTAGAACTTGGGGACAATGAAAACAGAAGTGCTTTCAACAGGGAACATTTGAGCCAAGAATGATGATTACTGCTCTGTGGTGATCTGAAATATTTTCTCTGGCATTAAAGGACGATTTACTTGCACAAGAAGGGTACTTGAGGAAAGGGGAAATGGCTCACTGGACAAACCTGGAGATCTTTTTTTTTAACCTGGAGATCTTAAATTGACACCTAGAACCCACATAAAAGTGGAAAGATGGAACCAACTTCACGAAATTGTCCTCTGACCTTCACGTGCACCCATGGCATGTATCCTCCCTCACACAGGAGTCATGAATAAAATTGCCAAAATATAGACGGGATTTCCCCCTAATCCTTGCTCTAAGAGGTCATTTGAGGCAAATAGGGAAATGTTTTAAATCTGGGTCCTGGAAAAGTCGTCTTTGAAAGCAAGAATCTTCTACTTCACAGAGAGAAATGGTGGCAGCAGTCGTGGGCTGCAGACCCTTTACCTCTCCCGCTGCTGTCTAGCTCCACACACCCAATGCAAGACGGTCACTGCCCCAGACTATGGGGCCATCTCCTCAATAGTCTTAGACCCTCTGAGAGTCTGGAGTTATATCCTTTGCCACATGTGTTTCTGACAATCCTTCTCGGGACTTGCGTCTGGTAAAGAGACTATCTCTGTTATTTGAGATTATACACGTAATACAGACACACACACATACACAATGTGTCCATCAAAAATGAAGCTCTCCTCAAGCTCCTGCTTTCTATTCAGTTGCTTCTGTGCTTCCTCACACTTTCTTTAGACTGTCAATCAAGGAGTTAGGTTTTAAGAAATGCAACTGTCTACTTATTGGGATGATTAACACTGAGTGCTGTAACACCCCCCCCCAGACTCCAGTGCTTTAAAACAAGATAGGTTCAGTTCTATGAATCACAACGTAAGAGTTAAGAGAGTTTGACGTTTCCTCCCAGTGATGACTCAGAGGCTAGGCTGCTTTCATCTGGTGTTATTACGATCCTCTTGCTTCACACTGATGTGATGCCATCCAGGAAGCAGAAACAGATGAGCATTACAAGAGATACAAGCCCTGAATTGTTTCAATCTGGAGATGACATTTCAACTCCACTCAGCTCTAATTGGCCAGAAAAAATCAGTTGACACTACATAAGCACAGAGGATCTGGGAAGTATAGATGGCCCTCCAGATCCAGTGGTTCTCCATCTTCACATGCAGCAAGGAGTGACTCCAAAATACTTTTGGGGAGGGTTTGCATTACTGTTGAACTCTGCAGTGCAGTTGGGTCTATAAGTATGTGCAGAAATATTTTGCTTGTAATCCCTTTCTAAACATTACAGTGTTAAGAACTATTTGTAGAGTACTTCTATTATGCTGGGTATTCGACATCATCTAGAGACAATCTAATGTAGTTTCCAGTTTTTGTTTGTTTTGTTTTGTTGTTTTTGGTTTTTCAAGACAGGGTTTCTCTGTGTAGTCTTGGTTGTCCTTGACTTACTTAGTCAACCAGACTGGCCTTGAACTCACAGAGATCCACCTGCCTCTGCCTCCCACAGTGCTGGGATTATAGGCGTGAGAGACTGCACCCAGCTGGTATCTAGTTTTTTGATGTTGTGACAGGACATTATCATCTTCAAAGTTCACTATCAAGAACCTTGAGATCAAGTAACAAAAACATCATTCAAATAAATCTCATAATATTTTAAGTAAGTTTACAATTTTGTGGTGGACTGTATTCTTAGCTATTCTGAAGTACATGTGGTTGTTTCTTTTTTTTTAAGCTTCTTGAGAGTCTAAAATTATTTCAAAATAAGAAGATTTTTAAATAGCTAATCTCTGTTATGTGCTTTGTGTGTCCATGCTCCAGAGAACTTTGTATCTAGCCACACATCAGATCCTAGATATTTACACAGAAATCTATGCTCAACCCATTTAACTGACTAAGAAACTAAGTTTCAGAAAATTGAGGAAATGTGAGGCAGGATCTGCTGCTGAGTGGATAGCATAGGAGTCACACCCTGGAAGCAGTTCCAGGATCTTGATCTAAGCCAGGAAGTATTTACTTATTCATCTGTTTATAGACAGGATCTCACTATGAGCTGAGGCTAGACTCAACCTCTTAATCCTCCTGTCTCAGCCTCCTGAGTACTGAAATCATTTCTGTATACTACCAAGCCTACAATAAAGCAATGGTGTTTGTTTGTTGTTTTGTTTAGGAAAAACAATGAAAAGCTAGGACTAAGAAGCGATCACATAGAAGGACAGAAAGACATTACACAAGGCTGAAGTGAACTAACCAGGACTGGGAAGCAATCATTCTTGAACATACTGCCTCTGTCAGTCCATCCCACAGGAAAGCCACAGAGTGCATTGTGACCAGCAACCTGCAGTTCTAAAAGGCAATGGAGTGCTGACAAAAAGAAGGACCATTTCAAAGGGATGCTTGAAGCTTCTCTTTGAATAGGTCAGAGTAATTGGGGCTATTTAATCTAGGAAAAGTGAAGAAGGGGTTTAATTGCCACCTTTTGTGACAGTATTTGAGAGCATGTCCAGAGGATATAGGACAAGTGACAGAAACAGAATTGAAAAAAACAGAGTTTAGCTTGACATTTAAAAGTGTTTCTATAACCTCGTAAGCAAGGATAAAACTGAGACACATTACACTCTTCCTTTTCAGATATTAAGAAGGATAAATGGAGTAGTGGGTGGGCGATGAGAATGAAGCCTGCCTTGAGCAAGGTCCTGGGTTCAACTGACAGCGTGGAAAGAAAAAAAATGGAAAGAATGAAATTAAACCAGCTGGGAGGCACGCCACATGCTAGGCGAGGCCCCACATAAAGGTGCTTCATGTGTTAGCTGTTCCTCCCCCGTAGCTAAACGTGAAGCAGACGTGGTCATTTTCATCTTATAGTTAAGGAATGTGAGGTGAGGTCTGCCTAAGGCAACACAGCCAGTCACCATGCGGGGGGCAAGGGCAGTTCAAACCTCTAATGTTTGTTTTTACCTCCCAGAGCTTTCCACTTGATAAGACACTAAAATTTGGAGAGTAGAGGGTTTCAATTAACATTGACCAAATCAAACAATCAAATATAGTCCCTTCAAGCCACAGACATATTTGAACCTTTCAATGCCATTAACAAGATTTTATCATCAGCTCATGCCCTCATCTCAGTTAGGCCCTTGTAAGAGGAACTCAGTTTGGCCCAGCAAGTTAACCTTTGCTTCTACCCTATCATCCTCCCTACATTCCTGAAGGGGATGACAAATGGAATTAGATGAAAAGAGCAAGTTCATGCCTCCCTTCTTACAGAAAGAAACACTGGGTTGCCCAGCAACCTAAGGATAAAGTAGAAACTGGCTAAGAGTGAAAGGAGACTGAGGCTACCAGACTAACAATAAATAAATAAATAAATAGATAGATAGATAGATAAATAAATAAATAAATGGACGTGGAACCATAAATATCCCATTGGAAAGGGTTTTTCCCATCATGGCCAACAGGATCTCAAAGAGGGCCCTGGCTCCCAAACTCTCCTCTAGCAGTTATAGATACTGACGGCTAAGACACCAGAAAAGGTGTACCACCACAGTTCTCCAAGTGAGGGGGGGTGTACCCTATTGAAAATGTATTTGTGGAAACAAACTGGATCCTATAACTTTGTTGGGTTTTTAAATGAAAAATAGATTGAGCAGAAACAACAAAGCCTTAATTATATTCCTAAGTACCTCCCTTGGGTTTCATCATTATCGTTATTTTGATTGGATTGGGACATTCATTACCTTTGATGAGCCGGTGTCAATTCATTCATATTAACATTCCCCAAACTCTAATCTAAGACCCTTTGTAGCAGACACATGAACTCCACAAGGACATGTGCCCACCATGACTGTCACTGTCACTGCCCTACAACTGCTCTGTGCTTTCCATGGCAATTCCTTTTACCACCAAATGCTTTAGGCCAAATAATCATGTTTTTCATTAGGGCCAGAATCACATAGTAAGTAGCTTTTTAGGTTGACTTCTGTCAGTGAGCAAATTATGTATTTTTTTAAGTTTCTTCTATATCTTTTTTTGGCTTCATAGTTCTTTCTTGCATAAACTTTCTTTCCCAAAGAGCAGTTTTAAATTGTTAGATAAGTTGAACAGAAAGCATTGAATAATCACCTATTCCTTTTTCTCACACATATCCACTCTCATACTGAAGGACATTTTGGATGCTACAAATTTTGATAATTATGAATTATGTGTTATAAGCATTCATAAGCAAGCTTGAGGTTAACATGTTTGTATGAATATCGAGGATCACAGTTACTGGTTCAGACTTGTTTGGTTTTGTAAATAAGAAAAACTAGAAAGGGATAGTAATAAATTACTATGATCCCAGCACTTGGAAGTGGAGACAGAGGGCCAGGAGTTGAAAGTCATCTTTGGCTGTATATCAAGTTCAAGTCCAGTCTGAGTTACATGAGACCCTATCTCAGAAAGAGAGAGGGAGGTGGGGAGAAAGAGAATGAGAGAGGGAAGAAGAGGAGAGAAAGAGGGAGAGGGAGGGGAGGAGAGAAATAGGGAGAGGGAGGAGAGAGAGAGAGACAGGGAGCAGGAGAGGAAACAAATTATCTTTGGAATCAGCCTTACAATTTTCCATCACCTCCAGCTGCGAATGAGAACATATCCTGCCCCACATCCACAAAGAACTTGGCTTTGCCAGTATTTTAGATTTCCTCCATTCTAATAGGGTTATAGCAGTATCTTGTTTTAAATAAGTGTATCTTTTCTAAAGAATACTAGTTCAACTGTCCACAGAAAACATTTTAAATTCATCCCATAATTAACTCTTCTTCAAAACTTCTTCCCTGATGAAAGAAGAAAATTATTTAAAGCAATTAATTTCTATTGCTAAAGGCAGTGTTGCTGTTATACTGTACCTGAAATACAGGGAGCTTAAAAAATATATTTATATCAAATTTGTCCTTCCACGCCAGATACCCTAAAGAGCTTTCAGCGGCAGCAGACACCTAAAGCACAGAGATGAAAACTGACTTCAAAAAGGCACCTGCATTGACACTTCTAGGCTTGACTTTGTTTTGCAAAGCTCTCTACTCAGCTTTAAATAAGCACTTCTGGTGCCCTAAATTACTTCGTGCCATTTCTAGGTCACAAAAACATGTGGAGTGGGGCACTGTGAAGGGTGAGGGGGGGGGTCTGGGTTTCCCTCCCCCTGCTGCCTTATCTAGATCTCTCTACCATGTTTTTTGGAAATTTGAGCAACAAAATAATGGAACGAACACTTTTGCTACTTTATTATGGCACCTGCTGTGGCTTACATTTTCAAATTGTGATGCTTTCTTAGTGATTCTCAGAGCTATGCTATACACCCTCATCTTTGCATGATGGTTTTGATCTTCATTAACTCCACAAAAATTCAGGCAATAATGCATACACACACACAAGAAGTTCTTGAAAGGAAGTCATTCCATTTGACATGTTTTGCAAATGTGAACTTTCAACCATTATGACTTCGTGTCTGTGAGACTTAACATAATCAAAAATCACATAACACATCTACTCTGAATAAAATACTGACAAAGTGCTTGCCATTGTAAATGGCCTGTTTTATGTGCCCATTCTTAGACAGGCAAAAATCAAACCCTATAAAACAAGTCTTCCTCTTCAACTGCATATCTGCTGCTAATGATGGCTCCCCGAAAGGCTTTGGAAGCGTTCCATAATCAGGTGGCAAAGATGCCTGAAAGCTTTTCCAAACTAAATGGCAAAGCATTTAAAGGAAGCACAAAAGAGCGCCAGGCAGAAATAAGCATAGCATTTGGAATAGCTTGTCTTTGTTTCTGATGGCTGCATTTGTGGAGTAGCTTCCAGTGCTTCTGTTTTTATCTACTGAAAAGACCTAAGAATGCATCTAGCCATCCCTGTATGTCACCTTGCAACTTCCTTCAGTGTTAGGAAGCTTCCAGCAAAACAAAGCACTGCAGCTCCACAGCACTAAAAAAATTCTCACCACCGTTGTTCATAGATCTAGGCAGAGTGATGTGTTGGGGCTCCTTTAAGAGAGTTTGGGGGCTGGGAAAAGTTTGTTTTTTTTTTTTTTAAGTCTCAGTCTTCACCAAAGATAAAACTGTGTAATGTTCTGTTAGGTGCTAAATGGTGTTCCTGAAACAACAACAAAAACAGAAAGACTCACACATCAATGTTGCTTACAGCACAGTCCACAATAGTTAACTTACGGAACCAAGCTAGGCACCCCACGAACAAGAAGAGATCAAGGAGATGGGGTCTGCATGCACACTGAAGCACTTTAAAGAAGAACAAATATGCCATTCGTGGGGAAGTGGGTGCAGCCATGCAAAGTGACTGTCAGTCTCAGAAAGAGGAAGAGTAACATGGCACAAGTTTTCTCATTTTTGGATCTTAACGTTTATAGATACAAACAGATCAGACTGTCTAGGGAAGTAAAGAGGAACTGGAAGGTCCAAGAAAGTGATGGAAGCCAGATTTGGGAGTAGACTGCTTCAAGTATGATATCTACATGTATATATGTATATGAATACATATATGAAAATATCCTTATAAAACTGTATAATAAGAGTGAAATCTTTTTGTAAAGAGACATACATTGAAATCCTAAAATCCTGTTTTTCCAGGATATAACCTTATTAGGAAACATTATTAGTCAGCTTTCTATTCTATAACAAAATGCTTGAGAATGCTAAAGAGGAAAGGTAGCTCGTAGGTTTGGCGGTTTCAGCTATTGTTAAGCTATGGAGGACTGTGGTAAGAGAGCACAGAGTGGTAGGAAGCATATGGGAGAGCCAAGCCATTCGGTGTATAGCCTGGACAATCAGAAAGCAAAAGGATGAGCCAGCACCTACACCATCGCCTTCAAAACCACACCCTCAAAGAGTTTTCTGTTGCTGTGGTAAAACAATACCAACCAAAGGAAGAAAGAGTTTACTTTGGCTATGGTTCCAGAGGAATGGAGCCCATCTTTGTGAGCAACAGCAGTGTGAAGGTAGCTCATATTCATCCTCACATGGGAGAGAGAGGGAGAGAGAGTGGAAGGGGGACAAGGCTACAAACTCTCACTGCTCCCAATGACTCACTTTCTCTAGCAAGACTCCGCCTCCCAAAGGTTCTATTCAAATTACCATAACTTTCTACTAGAATTAAAGATTCTACCACAAGTTGTGTTAATCAGCTTTTGATTGGTCACTGAGACAAATTTATCTCGGGAATTTTTTTATTCCCGAGATAAAAAAAAAAAAGCTAAAGGAAGATTTATGCTGACTTATGGTTTAAGTGCAAGGTCAGTTGGCTGTATTGCTCTGGACCTGAAATAAGGCAAATATCATGAAGACAGTAAGATGTGACAGAAATGGTTTCTTCTCCCTTCATAGTCAAAGAGCAAGGAGAAAAGGGGACCCTTCTGAAAGGGTTATATCTTCCTAATTTCAGAAGGGTTATATCTTCCCACTTCCTAATTCTCTATCACTTCCAAATAGTCCATGTGATGGTAAATTCATCAGTCGGGGAACCCATTGATGAGGCTAGGGCCTTGATGATTTCATAACTTCCTCAATGGCTCACCTTTAAACATTGCTACACAGGGAAACAAACCTCTAACACACAAGCCTTTGGGTGCCATTTCAATAGAATGAGCCTCTGACGTATGGGCCTGTGAGTGACAGGTATAATCCACACTGTAGCAGAGGTGATGTAAAACCATGACTGGGACAGAGACGGTAGGAGTGCTGCAGGCAGAGGGAGGCTGAGAACCCACAGCCATCGCCTGGAGCTGGAAAGACAAGGAAGGGTTTGCCCTGTGGTTTACAAAGGGCCTTTTGTACCTTCCAGACTTTTAATTCTCAGACTTCTAATATCCACCTCCATGAGATAATACACTTTTTCATTTCTTTATTTATTGTGTTTATAATCCGTGTGATTGCACATGTGCGGAGACTCAAGAGTCAGAGAAACAGCTGACAACCTGCAGCAGTCAGTTCTCTCCTTCTACTGTGTAGGACCTGGGAGCTGAACTCAAGGTGTTCATCTTGGAGAGAAGTCCCTTAGCCCACTGAGCCATCTCAAGGGCTGAGAACAGCACACTTTTATTATCTAATCCACTCAGGTTGTGGCAATTTGCTGTGGCAGCCTTGTAAAATGGGCTCTGGGGTCAGGGTTTGGCATTCATTGGAACAAAAATGTTAGGGGGAGGGGTCTAACTCTTCCCTAGGATGGGAACCCAGCTGTGCTGTTGTAAGTCATGCTCAGAGAACAGTATCCTGCCTGGACCCTGCTTCCCCAGGCAGAAGCAGAGCGTCCAAGGACACTTCCTGAAGCCCAATAGACATAGGAACATGACCTGTGGGAGCCCGCCGCTTCAGGAAATAGAAGTGCTTTATTTTTATTTTATTTTTATGACTATAAAAGCAACCCAGGAGATTCATTATTTCACTTTAAATTAAAATATACCTTTGATGCTTTATGTAATAGTTGCTTATTATTCCTAAAACTACATTGTTATTTATGTGTATTAAACCGCTTTGAGTTGACATTCGTTGCTACAGAGTGAATCAGTCCATCTCCCCAAGATAACACTCGAAGCCTTGACTCCCAGTGAGATAGAACCGGGATCTCAGGGAGGCAGGAAGCTTAAATGAGGTCATAAGGGTGGAATGCCCAGGAAGGGATCAGAGCCTTTGTGAAGAGGGACACCACAGAGTATTTTTCTTTGTACCAGCCATGTGGGACTACAAAGAATTAAACCTCTGTGTGTGGTCCTGAAGGGAGACTTCAATCACTCCACACTGGATCTAGAGCAGTGGTTTCCAACCTTCATAATGCTATGACCCTTTAATACAGTTCCTCATGTTATCATGACCCCAAATCATAAGATTATTTTTTAAATATTTATTTATTTATCATTTATACAGCATTCTGCCCGTGTATGTACCTGCACACCAGATCTCACTACAGATGCTTAGGAGCACACATGTGTTTGCTGGGAATTGAACTCAGGACCTTTAGGAAAAACAGCCAATGTTCTTAACCTCTGAGCCATCTCTCCAGGCCCCCATAAGATTATTTTTATTGCTACTTCATAACTGTAGTTTTGCTACTGTGATGAATCATGATGTAAATATATTTTGGAGGTGAAGGTTTGCCAAAGGAATCATGATGCACAGGTTGAGAGCCATTGATCTAGAGACTTCAGAGCTATAAAGAAATGAATGCTCATTGTTTAAGTCACACGATGTATACAGTATTTTGTTTGACTGACTAGGACAACCATAATATGTAAATGAGTAAATTTACATATGCAATTTAATGACAGGGCTATCAGTCATCATTTACATAAGGACTTTACACTCTGGAAACTAAATGTTTCAAGTTCCACAAATGTTTACATGATTGCATTTGAGTAATGCAAAAGTGGCTACGCTCTTTTGCATTCAATAATAAATAAAATCAGTTTACTTTGCGTTTCATGGCCAATTCTCCTGTGGCTGGCTGACTGACAATTGGGAACAGGAGAGGAGAGAAAAGAAGAATTCTCCTGTCCTCTCCAGAGTCCATCATGCTGGGAAAGCCCAGTGACTGTGGCTAAGTACTTACCTGAACCCAAGGTCATTAATGTCTGTGAAAGGCCATAGCCTGCTGGAGTCAAGGTCAGGGTGCCCCCAGAATGCTTCTCTGCCCAGCTTCCCTGACGCCTATTTTTACCTCTAATATCTCCAGATGTTACTACTGCTGCCAGCTCTGATAGTGAGCTCTACTTGCCTGCTGCCCTAGGGAAATCAGCGCTTCTGAGGAGAGCTGATCTGACATGCTCCACAATGTGCAATTTGCCTGCTGGAGTCTCCAGTGGGGGTGGGAGGTAAAATGGATCCAGGTTGCTTTGATCTCTGGTGTCACCACCAAGTAGACAAAGATCCTACCTGTACAACTTCAAGAATCTCTGAAACTATCTCTACCCTCTTGATATTTGGGGGTTACTTCAAAGAGAAGGGCTTTTTAAGTTCTTTTCAATTTTTTTTTTTTTTTTTTTTTTTTTTACTTCTTTGTTCCTTTTTAAGTCCTATGTTTCTCAATGTCTGGAGAGTATTGACAGGTCCCATATGACATAATAGGTGTGTGTGTGTATATATGCATGTGTGTATGTGTACATGCATGTTTGTACATGTGCACAAGAAGGCTAAAGGTCAACACTGAATGTCTTCCTCAATCCCTTTTTTTCTTTTCTTTTTTTTTTTTTTTTTTTTTTTTGAGCTATAATCTCTCGTTGGCCAGGAGCCTACCAATTCAGGTAGCTACTCACTCAGCCAGCCCAGGGCTGTCTCTGACTCCCTAGCGCTTTGATTATAGGTACCTGCTGTCCACATAGCTTTTCCCTGGGTTCTTCAAATTGCTTTTGGCTCTACATGTTTATGCAGCAAAAATTCTACCTACTCAACCAGCCCCCAGCTCCACAGTTTACAGGTTTTATACACTTGCTTTTGTTTCCCCAAAAGCCTCATCCACAGCATCTGAAGTTTCCTTGTGTCCATGCACACAGCTAAAGGAGGAACCCTCACATTGAGACCTTGGCAGAACTCTTCTAGAATTCACTATTGAATATATGTAACCACAGTCTCTCTTTTCAGGGTTTTCTGTGGTTCAGCCTTGCTTATGAAATAATTTCTGGTTTTGCTGTCATCAGCTAATCAGAATCCTGGAAACAATATTGCCAGTGTGTCATTTGTTAGGTCAAGCAACGACAGCTCATGCTGTCTGCTCTCATAGCGTTCAGGGGAATGCTCTTCCATAACGACTCCTTTTTCAGGTCAACAGAGAAACCATACCCTTTTCCACACAAGAAGTCTTCCTTCTATCCATTTAGAGTTAGCAATTTTAGTATTTTCCTAATAGGAGCAATTGTTCTTTTTTATTTACCATATGTAGTTGATAGGACTTTTATTTTATGACTTTTCTTTCTAGTTTATGATAATGTTTCTTTTTTTGCATGATAATGTCATAAGCCTCATTTTCCCTTCTGTTGGGTCTTGATTATTCCCCCACAGGCTGATACTTAAAATAAAAGCATTTAAAACTTTATGTTAGCATAACAGTTTATGTGATTGCATGCAAAGAAGGAAAAATTAGCCTACAGAAGTTGTTAATATTATCCACACCCATTTAGTCTAATGCAGCTCATCTAGGCAGGAGCCTCCCTTCAGGGCTGATCTGATGGTAAAGCTGAATCTTGGTTTTAAAAAGTAAAATAAATAAGAGGATGGGCAATTCAGAATCAGCTTATCACTGTTAGGGCAGGGCTAACTTCCAAGGCTCATTTGCATCTGAAGGAAAAGATAACAACTGAAGGATTATACCCAGGGAGCAAGAGTCAACTCAAAATTAACCCTGTCAATTTTCTCTCTATATTTGTCTTTATTGCTTTGTCAATGACCTATAATAAGTACATATCCAAGGCGTACAGCATGATGTTTTGATTCATGTACACACTGTGTACAATTTTTAAATATTTACTTTATTTTTTGAGATTATAATAGAATTACATCATTTCCCCGTACCCTTTCCTCCCTCTAAAGCCTCTCATGTCCTCCCTGACTCTTGATGTCTTTAATTGTTCTTACACACACAGACATGCATGCACGCATGCTTGCTTAATACATAAACACAATTTGCTCAGCCTGTTAAAGGATTCTTTATGGATATGTTTTCAGGGCTCACCATTTGGTTTTGGATATCAAATTGATATCCTCTTCCCTGGAGAAGACTATTTCTGCAGCTCTTGACATGCCTTAGTTGCCTGGAGTTCTTTGTCTAGGGCTGAGGCCTCTTGGTCTTTCCCTCATCCATGTGCATAGATGCCTTTGTCCAGCTCACATTTGGGTAGTCATGCTGGTAAGTCTTCATGGATGCAGCTTCTGACATTACTAGGAGACACAGTCTCACAGCAAACTCCCTAAATTTCTGGTTCTTATGATCTTTCCATTCCTCCTTCCACAGTGATCCTGGAACCTTAGGTGCAGGAGTTATCTTATAGATGTAACAAGTAAGTCACTCAAAGCTGAGCAAATAGCTGAGCCAAGCCTCAAAAAAGACAACTTTCTCATGGCTATTCCATCACCATTTACAGCTAAGAGATGAAATCATCCTAAATAGCAACAAATAGTGAATGGATAAAAATGCAGTTTATGTATAAACAATAGAAAGCCACTTCGACATAAAAAAGGATGACATTGTGTCATTTGTGACAACATGGGCAAACTGGGAGACATTGTATTGGTACTAGTATAGAGCACACCAGAAACCAGGTGCTTGCTATAGATATCAGCTGGGTTACCAAGAGGAAGCTTATACAACTTCCCCCAGGTTATCAGTTTAAAACAGGAGGCAGAAGCCAGTTAGGGTCACAGGAAGTGGCAGTGGATGGAGCTCATGGCTTCTGTCAGCTTCTGGGAGGAAGCTGGAGGAGAAGGTACAGGAAAACCTTGGCTGCCAGCCCAAGCTATCAGTTCCTGGGCACCAAATACCATCACCCTAGGATTCAGTCCTAGCTTCACAGCTTTAGCATGTGCCCAGCCACGTGCAGACCTGTCCCTGCCTCACCATGTGGCTGCACGCACTCATCCTTCAGGTTTCAGAAAAGAAAGGTTACCCCTGGACCAACTTCTGCCAACACAGTAATCAGGACTCCCAAAGGCTGGGCAGAAAACAGAAGGCCATCTGAAGGGAGGGAGAGCTGTCAGTCCCCACCAATACCTCTTAACTTGTCTCTAGCTTCAACCACACCTCAGACCCACCTTCTATTTCCTGTCCTTTAAGATTTTTAATCTCTTGGCTCATTGTCCTAATTGGATATGGTATTCAATAGTGCACAAAAAGTTATCACACTGTAAGGAATATCATTAACTAAAAGAAGAGAAACAGCCGAGGAAAGAACAATGAATCAGGGAGGAGTGCTTGAGCTGCTGTGACCACGGAAATCCAATATACAAAAGAATTGGAGCTTCAGGAGCTTGAGGAGGCTTGTGCAAGGAGGAGGACAGAGGAGAAATGTTCCTGAGAAATGCTCCTTCTGAAAGCCAAGAGGTACAGGGTGAATCTATCAATCACATTACAAAGGAGGCCCACCAGGCATCTGGGAAGATAGTGTGTAAACCCAACAGACTATTCACACTTCTGTAGACCAGGGGCATGAAAGCACAAAAAAGACTTAGGTAACTTCCAAGGTCAGTCAAAACCACCAGCTTACAATTTAATGAAAGCTTTTAATACTACAAATGCCCACCTTTTCTCTCCACTTTTTATGGTTCAGCAATAGAAGGCTGTCGTGGTAGTCCAATCCCTAATGAGTTCTCTCTGGCTGTTTAGGACTCTGAAAAGGAAAAATAAATGGGAGCAAATGTAAATGTTTTCCAAGCCTCTCTAAAAGAATAACATTAAAGAGACCCACTATTTAGTATTGAAAATGTCCGACTTAAATGAAATTTTATTTTCAGGAGGACCAACTACAGAACAGCCAACAGTAACAGGCTTTATGTCCAAGTGGGCAACCAGGAGCAAGGCGTGGCATGCTTGCCCTTGGCTATTAGGAGCTATATTGAGACAATGGGGGACACATGACCGAAAGACAGTCTGGGGAAAATAGCCTTTCCTTTTTTTTTTTTTTTTTTTAAATAAATGGGAATTTTTATTCACAAATTTGCCATAGAAACATTTTTTTTTTCCTGATTCTTTTAATTTGTTGCACAGAAACCTATGCCAGGAAAAAGAAGAGGTCAAACGGCTGTTAAACCTAAGACATCAGAACTGAAGCAACATAGAGGCTGTATAGTGTATAAAACACCCTAGAACCCCAGTTCCCTAGTTCTGGTCTGAGTGAGAGCCGCTGTGCAGGCCCTAGGAGAAGAAATCCACCTCAGATGTGGAGTTTGAGAGATTCTTAAATCAGGAGACAAAGACTGAGAACTACAGCCTCACCATCTTTTGGCAGACCAAAAGCTGAGGCTGCTAACAACAAAACTGACTTTTTCCCCTTTTCTTCCCACCTCCAGGAAAGGGCTTTTTTACTGAAACACAGGCAACCCATAACTGCTCGTTAGAAACAAAGGCAAACTATGAAGTGGTTCCTGAATTTGTAGTGGCACATTCCCGTGTACCAGGGAGCTTACTGAATACTTACTATCAAGAACAAACCCTTAAAATGTGATTTTCCAGGACCTGCAGAGGCAGGTAAATGGTTAAGAGTACTTGTTGCTCTTTCAGAGGACCCACGTTCCTCTCCCAATGCCTACGGGCTCTAATTACGTCCTGGAAGTCCAGTTCTAGGGTACTCATTGCCTTCTAACCTCCATGGCACCAGGCAGAAATGTGGCCCACACATGTGCATGCAGGAAAAAACACTCATACAGATAAAATAAGTTTATCTTTCAAGTAAAATACAGTTTCAAGACTAGTGCAGAGGAAAGTGGATGATGGCTGCTAATCAAGTTCTACACTGGTGCCTGATAAAGAGCTTGTGCCAATGACATTAAAGTTCCTGTTGCAATTTATATGCCGTAGACTTTTGCAAGGGGCAATATGTGAATGAGCCAAAATCGTTTTACAGGGTCTAATTTTTACAAGAGAAGAAACTTCCTTGTAGGTAGTGGATGGTGAAGCTTTGAAAACCTGTACAAGGCCAGTTCAGAAAAATGATGTCAGTACGGACACCATCATGTCTATACAGACGTCACATCTCTCAAGGCACCGGCAGATCCATCACATCACAGAATCTTCCCGGAGAAGTGGCCTAATACCTGGACTGATGAGTGGGTGACAGATATTGGTCCTATAAAACTGGCTTCTCCAAACCAACTCTGACTAAAGTCAGGCTATTAATTTCCTTAAGAAAAGGAGTGCTCCATGGCTCATTAAGATCATGGAATTTGAAAACCCAGACCTTGCTTTGCCTTATGTGTGTAATCTAACATTGAATAAGTAACATATGCTTCTGGACCTGTGTGTATGTGTGTGTGCATGTGTGTGCATTCATGTAGATACCAAAAGCCAGTGTCCAATATCTTCTCTGGTTACTGTCACCTTGTTTTCTGAGACAGGGTTTCTCATTGATTGTCTATGCTGGCTGGCTAGCAGGCACTGGGAGTCTGCCTGTCTCTACTTCGCCATCATTGGGGTTACCAACATATGATAGACACTACACTAGTTTTTTTTTTTACTCAGGTGTTTGGTATATGAGTATAAATCGTCACTCATAATGAACTCAGGTCCTCATGTTTGTGCAGCAATCATGTTATCAGCTGAGTTATTTTTCCCAGCCCTAGGCTTCACTTTTCTCATCTATAAAATAAGAGGCATTGAATAATGACATAATGACAGCCAGTATCATCACTGCACACCAGTTTTTAGCCTTCCTCTCTTTTCCGGTACACAGAAGAGCTGCTGATGAGTGTGCCTTCTGCCTGGGTCTCACCACTGGACCGGGCACTGGTGTTTGGTGCACTGCTAGGTCTAAACAATGAAAAGTCCATGTCCGCTACTCTGTACTCCTCCTGATCTGGCACTGGGTTGAGAAACAGACTCACAAGGAGATGAGCAAAGCCTCCAGCCATCTTGCCTAGCCTGTTGAGTACAGACATGGAAACAGTAGGAGAGGGACAGCAGCACAGCCTGTACATCCTGACTAATGTACTTCAAGTCTTTGGGGGAAAATAAAATGCTACTATATAAGATGTCCTTGGCCTAAGGCTCTGTCAGGGAAAACAAAAATAAAGAAATGGACAAAGTTCTTATCAACCACCAGTTCATCATAGTGGTTAGCTATGTTACCCCACAGCTAACCACTGTGTAGTGTCCTAGTGTGGGAACTAAGGTCATAATCCCAAGGTGCCAATTTGATTGTCTGTCCGTTATTCTCTCAACAAACATGGACTGAGTTTCTACCGGGCAGGACACAGTCCAAGGAGCCGATGAGCTAATGATAGAGTGACTACTATGGCACCACATTCCAGGTGATGCAGGGCGCAGGGACACTGTCTGGGGGGCCCAGGTACAATTCCTCATGAATACATAGGGCTATGTTCTCGTGGCTTGGAAAAGAAGGGGGAAAGAACCCCATGCAGCAAGGTGAGGTAGCATAGCACCCACCAAAAGCTACCAGGCCTTTGCTCTGTGAACAGAGCTCACTGGGGACAACCCAGAGCAAAGCACACTCGGGAGAAAGGATGAAGACGGACAGGATGCTGGTTCCCACCCATGGCATCTTAACAAGCTGGTGGCTGCTTAGCTCCAGCTCCTTACCTCACACCCGATGGCGCTTGCTGCTGCTGGAGCAACAGTATATGAATACTTGTATACTTAGCTGGTTTTATGGAATATGTGCACTTACACGCATTAACTATATGTTAAAACTTTTATATTAATGTTTTACTAAGCAGTTATTATTTATGTTCAATAAACTGGGGTTGCCTCTGCAAAAAGAAAAAAAAATAAGTATATCTGGAAGGAAAAAGAAAAGAGTCTAATGTATATGATTCCACACATGTAAATCTTTCCATTTTAAATGACCATTTTCTCCTTCATTCCTGAAACTAACTTTTTCTAAGTAGAAAATTCTCTAAAAGAAAAAAAAATCTCTTGATAATTGAATAACTAGCGTGTTCTTGACCGACTATCAGACTGCAGCCAGACACATTGTTGACGTAATAGCTTGATTCCTGGAGACAGCCATTTTCCATCTATTGGGTGAAATGATTACATCTGGAAAATGTATATACTTGGACTTAAAACTTAAAATCAGTTGCCAACTGCATCAGAAAATCTCTATTAATTTTAAGCAGAGTCTAACAGAACTGAACAGGGAAGTGCCACCACGTTTCTCAGTACTTGATCTGTTGCCTTTGAATCTAATTTAATCCCAGCATCTTTGCTTTAGACATTTTGCTGAGAATTTTCAAGTCTTTGCATGGCTTGTAGGCTATCAATTCTACTGGCCAGACTCTACAAAGCCTCGTGCCCATTTCAAATAATTCTACACTTAAAAACAAGAAAGAAAGAAACCATGAAACTTCATGACAGTGTTTTCAGTACATCAGACAGTAAACTTGGGGGTATTAGACATAAGCAAGATTTAAACCTCAGTGTGAGACAAGATCATTTTCCTGCTTATCTTTTACATCTTCCCTCCTGGAATGTTTTTAAAGGTATAGATAGCCCTTGCCACTGTGATTGGTGATGACTACCTGAAAACCCTTTTAGGTTTTTTTCTAACACTTATCTTGACACTCCACACCAATAAGATCTTGGAAAAGTTTTCAAGATCCTTCAGGACACCCACAGTGACACCACTGTCTGCACCTCACTAAAGCCCTCCTCCTACACACACACACACACACACACACACACACACACACACACACATTCCTATTTCATGGAGTCTGGAACAGATGAAAGCTAATTGGAAAATAGGCCAGATCACAACAAGTTTTCAAAATGCCTCATTTTGAAGAAGATGTCTGTACCATAACCCTGCTCTGGACTGGATGCGGCAGGCAGACCAGGGGAAGCTATGTCAAGAGTCCTTCCATCTGGACAGCTACTAACAGCAGTGCAGCTGTGCAGGGCAGCGGATGGCAATGAGAATTTCACATGAGTCAACAGGCCACTTCAAAAAGGAAAACATTTTAAAACACTTTCAGAATGTGCACTCAGGGTAGTTTTTATTTTAATTTTTATTAATTACAATTTATTCTGGAACCAATGCAACAAGCCAGGAATCCTATAAACATCTGCAGCTTCAGCTCCGAGGAATCTGATGCTCTCTGTGTTCTCCACATGCATACATACTTAAACACACTACTTAAAAGTTACTTTAAGGGAAAAAAAAAACAGGCACAGTGGTACACATCTAAACCCCCAGTACTCAGGAGACAGAAACAGAATCCTAGGACTTTCTAGTCAGCAAGGCTAGGCTACTCAGTGAGCTCTAGGCCTGTGAGAGACCCTGTCTCCAAAAACAAGGTCAGTGGAAATTGAGAAGCAACACACACAGACACACACATGAGAGAGCGAGACAGACAGACAGACAGACAGAGAGACAGAGAGAATAAACCCAAACCAGATCAGTAACACAAAACAGCATAAAACAGAAAACAGATCTTAATATATATAGGAAATTAGCACATGGCAAAATGTTGAGAAGTCTTTGGGGAAGGGGTACAGAAAGGCTCAATTAACAAGAATTGTCAGGCCAGCTGGTTATCTGTGGAAGAAAAACCAAATTCAAGGTTTTTTATTGTTTAGCGTAAACTATATTCTAAAATAAACTCTAAGTCATAAAGTTTAGAAATTCGATTAGAGAATCCTAAAGAAAACAAAATTAAATATTTGTTTTCTCCCTTCATGGGGAACAGCATTCTAAAATTGCAGTATTCACACACATACACAAACACACACAATACACATGAATACTTGAAAATAAAATTACTAATTCAATGAATAAATTCTGAGGCTAGAGATGTAACTCAGAAATAGAACACTTGGATAGCTTTCTCAGAGCCCTGGGTTCAATCTTCAGCACTACAAAAATATGCAAATAAATTATAATAATGAAAATTTTATATAATAAACTTATAATTTTGTTACCTAGAATATTAATATAGTAAACATATTCTTATATACTATTAGTAGTTTTAAATATTAAATAAAATTAACCACCTACATAACAAAAATTACTATTTTGAGACAGCAAGAAATACTGAGTTTGCAAATTAAAACAGTATTATTAGATTTTGCTGATCAAATTAGCCATGTGAGTACTCAATGCCTATCAGAGCTGCTACTTCCAGGCTCCAATTCACCTATAAATGGAAAGAATGGACTAAGTCCCTCATGTAAATAATATCAAGCATACTACCAGTGGCCTTAATTTTTGATCTACCATTTTCCTTCAAAGAAATCAATCCAGAGGCTGGAGAAATGGCTCAATGGATAAACAATTAATAACCTGAGTTCAATTCCTAAAACCCACACAAAAGTTGAAGGAAAGAATCAGCCTCACAAAGTTGTCCTCAGGCCTACACACACATACACACACCATATGAATACAATGATAAATACAAGTTTAAAAAGAATAAATCTAAATAAAATAATCAAGAATTTATGTAAAATATAAATGTGTTAAGATACACATTGGGCCATGATACATAAAGCTGGAGTTGGATACGTAACACTGAGGAATGGAATGGTAATAAATTATAACAAATCCACGTCACAATAGTATACATCACAATTTAAATTATGTCCACCAAAAGGTTTTTTTTTTACTTGTTTTGTATTATGGTTGTGGTCGGTAGTTGTAGCCGCACAGTGTATGTTTGGGTGCAGCTGTACACATACCACACATATGTGTAGCGGTTAGGGACAATTTGTGTTTTCTCTCCTTCCATTGTAGGTAGCAGGCATCAATCTCAGATCACCGAGCCTCAATCAGGTAAAAAGCAAGTGCCTTTTACCAACCAAGGCATCTTTTCCACACAGGAAACTGTATGTGTGTGTGCGCGCGCCTGTGTGTGTGTTTACATGTAGAATTTAAAATAAATATACTAAAATGATCAATAGTGAGCATCACTATAATTTCTGTAGAAGATGGATTATATGTAACTAGTTAGATTACAGGTGACATTTTATTATTTAAATGGCTTTGTGTCTCCCACCATTGGCAATACCTAACTTCTTAGTCAGAAAAAAAACAAACCTGAAAGACAACACTTAACCTCTCATAAAAAGAAAAGAGAAAGAGAAAAAAATGTTGATGTTCCCCAAGCCAAAACTCATTCTAACCACAACTGATAATGGGCTCTAGTATGTAATGTAAGAGTTCATATTGCAGATTAAAAACCGTTACTGAGGGGCTAGGGAGACAGCTCACGGGGTAGGGCACTTGCTGTGAGGACCCAGCACTAACACAAAGCCAGGTGAGGCAGCTCACACCTATAATTGCTGTTCTGGAAGACAGGGTCTAATGGATCCTAAACTTTCTGGCCATGCCTAGCCAAGCCCGTAAGCTCCAGCTTTAATGCGAGATACCATCTCAAAACATAGCATAACCTGACTTCCACAGGCACATATACACACATGGACATGCAAATAAACATACATGGACACATGCAACACACACATGATAGTATCTTATAAAACTAAAACATACCCTAAATTCTTCACAAACTTATCTCAACATGAGCCACCCAGGTCTTAAAAATATGCTGGCATAAATCCCAGCCCAATGCTGATACGGGTTTAAGAATAAACATCCAGTTTGTACACAAATGGCAGGATCCAATAAATGTTCTGTAAGCAGAAAAGCCAGATTCATTAAAAGGAACTTGATCAATAACCTTGATTTGGACATTATTAGATTGTCAGACCAAAACGCTGTAATTAATGGAGGCCTACCCTCATTAGGGCGGGAAGTTGGAAAACAGGGCTTGCCAGTCACTTTGTTCTAATACAATAACAAAGGAAACAATGTACTGAGATTATTAACAAACCAACTGGGAGAAATAAATAACTCTAGGGAGCATGATGCTAGAGTATTAAGATACAACCGCAGGGAATAACTCAGAAACCTTCTAATTAAGACACAAAGGGATGATCCAATTGAAGATGACCAAAAAGATAAAGCATACTTAAGAATAGCGTTGGCATAGAATGTTTAGACTGTCACAAAGACTCTGAGTAGAAGCCCCCCCAGTACAGCTGCTTCCAAGCCGCATGAGATCATTAGCCACCCGTAGCACCCATCTCCTCCACGATCAGACACAGAAAGACCCAAGCTTGAAGGGTGAGTGTAGAGTGAGATGATAAATACAGGACACCTAGCTCACAGCCTTACAGAAAAGGTTAGAGGTCCCTGCCCTATGGCTGTTCCCTATGGATTGCAACATTACCTTCTTTAGAGTGAGTGGAGAGACTCAAGAGCGGAGGCTACATGAGCAGTAAATTATTGCTGCAGGAGAGGGGGCCCTTTAGTGATGAGGCACCGTACAAGCTGCCCAAAGGACTCCAGTAGACAGCTTTTGTGTGTTGTTGCCTATGCTGGGGTGAGCTCTTTAGTGATGCTTGTACCTTTGAGTCACCAGCCCTCCTGTAAGTAAACAAAGATCTGAGCTCCTATGAGGAACCCAAATGAACGCACTGGTTCCCCATACTGGACTTGGGGGCTCATTTCTTTGATCTGTTGTTGCCCTCTTGGAGGCAAGGAAATAGTCTCATGAAAAGCAACGAAAAACTTGCTGGACTGCCTGTAACTCTATGAAGAGAGGCTATCATCAGTATTCCCTATGCTGTGGGCATCGCTTTCCCTTCTCTGGCCCAATGGAAAGTGTGGGGGAAGGCCTTGTTTGTGCCAAAGGAAGGCTGGAAGAGCTGGAAAAGAAATGATGTGTCAGCAACCTGAGTGATAATGCAGATGGAGACTAGGGATAGCTCCCAGCACAGTGAGTGTGTGGACTGTGTCCACCATGCATCAAGCCCTGACTCTGCACAGAATTGGGGATGAAAGAATGAGTAAAGAGCAAAACCAATCCTGTCAGAGCAGCAGGATCATTGCCACCATAGAAGGTGGAGAAGTGTGTCAGGAAAATGCAATAAATCTTCTAAGTAAAAGGACAATAAATTCAGTGAGAACTCAGCAAATCCAGAATAAGCCTATTGAACATGACTTTAAAAGAGATGTCGAAGACAGAGAGGGAAGAAAATTGGCAGTGCTGGGAAGCATTAATGAAGACAAAAATCAATATCACTCAGTAACAAGATAAGAGAAAGACGCTAGAAACACAAGATAAGTGTTTTTAATAAGCGAGTGCCACGCGGGGTGCATCACAATGTTGAGAGAACTAGACCATGGCCTTACAGGAAGTAGCAGGGATGCTAGGTTCTAGCCATCACCAGATGCTAATGAAAGACCCTGTGGGGTACCAGTGATCGCTGGAAAGTGAAAGGGCAGAGCTGACAACTTGTCAGTGCCTTTGCCCTCTGTCTACAAAGAAGAAATAAAGACAATTTATAGAGCTGCCAAGAATCAATAGCAGCATTAAAATTGATCATAATTAACATTCAGGGTAGTTGAAGTTGGAGTACTAATGAGTTGCTTTTTTGTTTTTTGTTTGTTTGTTTGGCTTGGTTTTGGTTTTTTTTATTTTTTTGTGGGGTGGCAGGGTTTCTTTGTGTAGCCCTAGCTGTCCTGGACTTGCTTTGTAGATGAGGCTAATCTTTAACTCACAGAGATCCACCTGCCTGAGTGCTGGGATCACAGGTGTGCGCCACTGTGCCTGACAATAATGAGTTGTGGGTTTTTTTTTTTCTGGGAATTTTTTTTTATTTTTATTTTTTAATATTAGTTACAGTTTGTTAACTTTGTATCCCTGCTGTATCCCCCTCCCTCTTTCCCTCCTAATCCCACCCTCCCTTTCTCATCTCCTCCCTGCCCCTTTCCAAGTCCACTGATAGGGGAGAACCTCCTCCCCTTTCATCTGACCCTGTTTTATCAGGTATCTTCAGAACTGGCTGTAAAGTCCTCCTCTGTGGCCTAGCAGGGCTGCTCCTCCCTCAGGGGAGGGGGAGGTCAAAGAGCCTGCCATTGAGTTCATGTCAGAAACAGTCACTGTTCCCCTTATTAGGGTACCCACTTGGATACTGAGTTACCAAGGGCTACTACTGAGCAGAGGTTCTAGGTTGCATCCATACGTGGTCCTTGTTTGGAGAAAGAGTCTCATAAATACCCCTGTGCTCAGATACATTTGGTCCTTGTGGAGCTCCTGTCCTCTCCAGGTCATTTTAATTAAAACAAGGAAATCATGAAATTTGCAGGCAAATGGTGGGACCTAAAAACGATCATCCCGAGTGAGGTATCCCAAAAGCAGAAAGACACACACGGTATATCCTCACTTATATAGACCTATAAGATAGGATAAACATACTGAAATCTATATATCTAAAGAAGATAAACAAGAAAGAGGACCCAGGGTAAGATGATCAATCCTCACTTAGAAAGACAAATAGGATGGACATTGGATGTAGGAGCAAACAAGTAACAGGACAGGAGCCTACCACAGAGGGCCTCTACCTAGCAGTGTATCAAAGCAGATATTAAGACTCATAACCAACCCTTTGGCAGAATGCAGGGTATCAAAAAAATAATAATAATGAGTTCTTATGTTGAGGAAAAGTATATGTAACAGGTGTGGTGAGGCAAGAGGGGCCTTTGTGACTGGCTGAGAGGAAGAAGGACATGGGCATGAGCTTCAGTTGTCCCTTGCTTTCCTCAAATTCTCTAATTCTATTTTACCTGTAAAAGATATGTGAATATATAAATATCTGTATTTATAGAATGTACAGATAGCTGATGCATGTGACTTATTCATGGTTAATTGACAAAGGCCTAGCACACAGCAAGAGCTACATGACAGCTGTTTGATATGTGACAGCATCGACTGTTTGAGTAGACTGTAAAGAAAGACACAAGTTCCCACTGCCTGATGGGATACTGTCACACTTCTAAAGAATAAATGACCACAGTGTTGACAAATCCTGTTTGCTGCTCAGTTCCTCAGAGAATACATAAAAGGTTTCCTTTGGTTTTAAAAATGATAAGTGGAGGGAGGCGCTTAGGGGCTTAGCCTACCGCAAGCACCTGTAGACCCTTGAATAAGAAGTCCAGCTGGGCTGAGAACAACCCCTACTGTGCACTTACAAGCCCAACACAGCCAAGCCCGTCCTCGTCCTCACAGGCCAGGGGTTCTGAAGCAGCAGGGGCAGAGGGGTCAGTCACCACACTGCTCTCACCCCTGACTGTGCATCACGGTCAACATATATTTTTGGATCAATGGCAGTGACAAAAACGTCCAAGTGTTTATTTCCTCTTAGAATGCTAATTTTTGATTTTTCATTTTCAGTTCCTCAGCTCATTTGTATGTGCAAATATAGCCTGTGAATACTTGCCAGGTGGACTAGAAATTTAGATTTCATTACAATCCTAATTCTCACCAATGAGCCGAGTTATGTGTCAGGAGGGCACATAACTTTTCTTTGACTCTATGAAACATACTGGCTGAATTTGTTATAAACTGTAAAATAGGTAGGAAGGGATTGAGACTATTTTAGACTGCCCAAAAAGCACTAACGAGGGTTATATAGTAGAAGATAACTAGATCCTAATATCAACATTACATCTTATTTGAGAGTTTTTATGGATATCTAAAAATAGAGAAACGTGTCTACCTACCTCCAAACAAATGCTATATGGTCAGTTTCAGAAGCAATGAGAACTGTACAATGAGACGTCTGTGTGAAAGAATGAGAAAGCCTCTCAGAAACTGGCCTAACAACAGCTATGCTCAGCCAAGACAAGTGCAAGGGGCATAGAGAGGCCAGGCTCTGATGCAAACTAAACGAAATGCGCTGTTGTCCGTGTTCTCTTCCCAAACACTTTGCTTTGTCTCCACAGCGCAAGAATTTTTGGCAGTTGGTGACTGTAGGCATAATGTACTGTGTATTTCACAGGGATTCCCACAGAAATCTGTTGTCCCTCTTAACACTGAAGGAGAAAGCACCATCTTCTTGCCCCTACCCACTAACCGTTCCAGAGAACCTAGAACCCTCATCAAATTTACACAGAGGTATTCTTATTACACCAGAAAGGAACCTGAATTTATAAAAGTTAAAACTGAAATATGACCATCAAAAGTGAACATTTTTATGCTTAGTAGGTGAAATATACTGTCTTGCGGAGAGCAACTCATAAACACTCATCAAAACTAGCACCTATGCTGTGACCATTTCCTGATTTGATTTCGTTTCTAGAAACTTACTGGCAAATCCTGCACAGCATGAGCTCACAGCTTACTTCCGGAGTTTCATAATACTGTAAGAACGAAGGCAGCCTGACTGGCCACCAATTGAAAACGGAATTATATAAATTAATTTAATTTATATAAAATTTTTAATTAAATAAATATATTAAAAATTTATAGGTAAAAATAAATAAATTTAGCCACAAAACTAAATGCTTTGAAGCCAAAATATGAGGCAGCTCGATCCACCAGATAACTAATCTCCATGTGCTCAAGTAAAAAATCTCATGTTGCTGGGTCTCTAAAAGCAATATATTTAAACATACACAACTTTCTGTTAGGTAAGAAGATAATAAGGATGTAAAAAATGCCCACGCAATACAGTTTAAGTTAGTATTTGTTAACTAATTGATCTTCAGCATTTGTTCCTCTTGGCAGCTCTAATATTCCTACTTTTCAGGTGACAAAACTGAGACATAGTGAGGTCTAGTAGTTTCTCCACAAAACCGCTGGCCAGCGTTCAGAGACACCATCTGAGAAATGAGTGCATAGAACTTTGTAAAGCAGGGACTGGGATGCAGCTCAGTGACCGCCTGACATACACAAGACCCTGACGTAGGTCCTTAGAATCGGAAAGAAGAGAAGAGAGGAAGACAGAAAGGGAAAAGCCACCCTGGAAGAGAGGAGGCGGGAAGGACAGCATAGATAGGTAGAAGGGGAAGTCTTGCTTTTACCCAAGTCTTTGGAATTCTGTCACAAGTACAGGCTGCTCAAGAGCCAATAATCCACTCATTTGTCATTGTTTGCTTGAATAAATTGTCAAGAAGGACAGCGCAAATAGCACTATGTGTGAATTATGCATTTTTTAAGAAATGTAGTTTCCTCCCCACCCCATCCCCCGCCCAGATTTACTTGTATACTTGAGCCCGCTGATTTTCAGGAACTTGAAAATGAAAAATACGATTCATTGTATACAGAATCCACAGTTAGGAGCATGAGAAATTTCCAAAGCAGTCTAGAGAAATGATAAAATATGCGCACTGATGCAAACATACACATGCATGCGTACACACATATCTGTGCACATATCCAATACATACATGCATACAAGCACAGATGGATGTGCATATACCTACATATATGTACACACACAAACATTATGGCTATTGCTGTGGGTGAGGGTTGAGGCTATTTATCCATTACACATTAACGGAACAGTAGAAACTTTTGACTTACTTTCTACATAAAGGAAGACATTAAATGCATTCCAGATAGTGAAAAAAATAAAAGCAAATTACCCCATCTCCCAGCTGTGATCTATTACCAACAGTAACAAAGAGATATAGCGTACTTTTTCTGATATTAAATATTTATTCTAAAATATGGACATAAACACATAAATTCTACATCACCAGAATATATGAATCTCACAGAAGGGTGGCATACAGTTGTGATGTTCATATGCTGATCTGAAACATAAAATCCCAAACACAGAGCAGTGCTTATGAAGCCTTGACATGAACCATCACTGGGTCTGAGTGGGGCACCAGGACCTTACGCTTGTAAGGAGCTCCCTAGTGACAACGACACCAATGGTGACCAGGCCTGAACCGCAACATGCTAGACAACATGTCTAATTAAATACAACTCTAATCTGAAACATCAAGCTGGAGAACTCAGTTGCAATTATTAAGACCTTTCAGATGCATTATCAAACCAGGAAAAGAAACAAGAGACTATGAGTGGGGTGAGCTAGGGGAGAACAGTTGCCTTTAAGTCCTCTGCTTTCAAATAATTCGACAGCTTGCAAAAGAGTCTTGACGTTTCTGGTTTCATAAGTGGTAAAGAAAGGCTAGAAATTAGTCTAATCATTTTATGTGTCAGGGAGCCGTTTTAAAGCACTTATAATTTTTAGGTTAAAATTCATCTGATGAGCATAAATGATGTACAAGGAGTTGCCGAGCCCCAGAAGCTGAGAGCGCAGTCAGCACCGCTGCCCCTGACTTCCGGGGGCCTTCGCTGGGAGTCTGCACCGGGGCGTACTCCATGAGGAGACAGGCTCTGCCGGACGTGTGTGGAAGATTGAGAACTGCGCCGGAAACGACGAGGAAGCTCACCTCAAAGCGACTGAAGCCCAAGATATGAAGCACAGGAACATGTGTGTGAGTGCACATGCCCATGCATGTCTGTCTGGGTGCCTGAGTGTGTGCGGGTGTGCCTGACGCCTGCGCGCATGCGTGTGTGTCAGGGTAGGGGTGGGCATAGTATTTCACAGCCGAAGTGAGTGTTGGCCTCTTAGAAAAGGTCGAGCACCGTGGCACTGCTGCTGGCGTGGTAGTGCATACCTTTCATTTCAGCAGTCAGAGCCAGACGCGGGAGAAGCATGAGTTTGGGGCTAGTCTGGGGTAGGTTCCAGGCCAGCTTGGGGGCTTAGTGAGACCCTAATTTAAAACAAAAATAAGGAAAAGAAAAAAGATGCTGAACGGAGTGGCACCATGGTGACAGGTATGGAAACATGCCACTCAACGAACATTATACATACACACATATATCTACGAGCTATTGATTAGGATGCTTTGTAGACTGTAGTCTAGACAGTCCAACAATGGCTGTCTACCAAGACTCCAGTAGATGTTCACTGGATGAGGCTGGATGTCTCAGCTGGTCTTCAGTATAGCTCAGAATCCTGAAGAAGTAGGCTCTGATCCCAGAGAAGGAATGGACTTGCAACAGCGAGAGCAAGCAGTCAAAAAGAGCTAGCTTCCTTCTTCCTCGTCCTTCACACAGGATGCCAGCCGATACGGTGGCCCAGATGAAAGGTGGGTCTTTCCACCTCAGAAGATGCAGATTAAAGGTGGGTCTACCCACTTCCAGTGATTTAACTAAGAAAAACATCCCTCACAGGTGTACCCAGCTGCTTGGGTTTCAGCTAATTTCAGATGTAGTTACGTTGACAACCAAGAATAGCCACCACAATGGCTGTAATTGCAATATGCACCATGATTCCTCCTTCTTTCTCTCTAGGGGAATTTTGCTTCCTTGTGAGAAACCTTTTAGATAGTTCACATAGGGCAAGGCCCAGCCTCCTCCCACAGGGATACACGTTCTTATCCTGAGCAGCAAGTTCTGAAATTCCTGCTGTGCTGCTTTCACAAAACCCTGTTTTGTTTAGCAGTCTCCAATGCACTCTCCCTGATGTCTTTGAAAGAGCATGAGAAGCCCCATACTATGACACAAAACTGAGTCATTAAGTCAGCAACAACCACTGGACATAATGTTTTCCAGCTGTTTCTCCAAATAAAAAATGAATAGCAGAAACTGGACACTCTCATCACCTTCCTACAGGAACATGTTCTGTTAATACTGCAATGAGCTTTGAACTGAAAACAGGAGGAGAAAGTCAATAAATATACTAAATGTTTAATGCTGAAAAGGGACCAGTTTATACTGTACATTCATGTTGGTCGATATGAGGCTCACTGGAAAGAAAGAAAACATCACACCACACATACCCAAGTCTAATCACAATGGCCTTACCCAGTCAGGGTTAAGCAACCAGGATGAGTCACCTTCCCTGTTTTAAAATGAAAGATTTGTACAGTCTTAAAAGATTTAAATCGGGTAATTTATTTTTAAAAGTACCAAGAGCAGAGGCTGAAAAGGTAATGACAGGACTGGTAAGAATACTGGCTGATCTTCCAAAGGATACAAGTTCAATTCCCAGCATCTACATGGTAGTTCCTAACCATCTATAACTCCAGTTTCATGCAATATAATGTCCTCTTCTGGCCTCCACAACCACCAGCAGGCAAGTGATACACAGACATCCATTCAGGCAAAACACTCATAAATGTAAAATAAAAATAATTTTTAAATGTAAAATAAAGCTGGGCCGTAATGGCACATGCCTTTGATCCCAGTATTCAGAGGCAGAGGCAGAGGCAAGCGGGTTTTTTTTTAGTTTGAAGCCAACTTGGTGTACAGAGTGAGTTCCAGGACAACCAAGGCTATACAGAGAAACCCTAACTCAGAAAAAAAAAGTAAAATAAAAAATATCAAGGACAAATTTAATTTTCTATAACCATCAAACATGACAAAATGTTTGCATGGTAGAGAATTTTTAATTTGGTTTATTTTTAATTCTGTGTATATCTTTCTCTGTGTGCTGGTACATGTACCAAATGTCTCTGGAGGCCACAGGCATCACTCCCCTTGAGCTGGAGCTGCAGGCAGTTTGTGAGCCTGATATGAATGCTGGGAAGTAAACTCAGGACCTCTGCCAGTGTAGTACACAGTCTTAACAGCTGGAACATTTCTCCAGCTCCAAGGCAGAGCATTTAAAAATTTTTTTCTGTAGTTCCTCTGGAAAAACAAAATCTAAAAATCACCTGACTGTCAAGAGTTGGGAAAGAGGAAAAAAAATTATGTGTATCCATTCAGCTAACAAACTGAATAACATATACTGAGGTAAGAATCAAATGATTTTAAGGCAATAATTTTTTAGAACAATATGGTTCAGACTTTTTGAAAAATCATGACTTGTAGAAAGCATTTTCCTAGAATGAGTCAGTTTCCTCAGTACCCATCTCTGCCTGTATCAGGAGAGGTAGCGTTTTGGCAAACCATCTCCTCTGAAAGAACTAACAACATCTCTCATCCCAGCCCTGCCATCCACCACCACCAGCAGCAGCAGCAGCGGCAGCTATAGCTTGTTCTGGTGGCTTTTCTGAATCATGCCCTTAAGACCTAAAGAGCCTTCGTTCATATACCATCCCAATTGCTGTTTTATTTTCTTTCATTCTTTGCTCTCTCCATTCACATACTATTATTCAATCAAATTTCTCCATTTAATTATTGGTCAAAAATAGGCCAACTATCACTTTAAGGTAATGGAATACAGAAATATAAATTAAGTATGCAATTCTGAGACTAGAGATGAAAGAAAGGAAGGAAGGAAGGAAGGAAAGAAAGAAAGAAAGAAAGAAAGAAAGAAAGAAAGAAAGAAAGAAAGAAAGAAGGGAGGGAGGGAGGGAAGAAAGGAGGGAGGGAAGGAAGGAAAGAAGGAAGGAAGAGTAAGTGAATTTGCAAGACATGCTGTCTCTCAGAAGAGAACCACATTGGACTCAAAGTCGAAAAGTTTAGTACCATACTCAAAAGATAGAATATTTGAGTTAGCTTTTCAAGGCTTGGCAGGATTTGGTAGGGCAGAGTAAAGGGTGTTATAGTTAAATCATGGAAGAATAAATTGCTATCCACCCAGCTCCCAAGACAGGTTCATTTCACAACCATCTGAGATTTTAATGTAGTTAGGAGAAGTTTCTAACCAATACCATGAATGCATTATAAATGAGAACGCAGTTTTCAAATTTGCACGATACCAATTAGTGGTGCAGCTGTCGTTCAGAGGCTCAGGAACCTATCTCAAACCTTGTGAAGAAGTACAGGGTTAGGGAGGACACCTTAACAATCTGTAATCAAAATTAATCTTAGGGGAGGCCTCCAGAGCAGTTCTCAGAAAGTTCCTATGTGGCCTGACAACCTCAAGACAAAATGTGTTGTTTATCCTTTTTTCTGCCCCACCCTCCCACTCCCATCTCCACTTAAACTGTCCCCTCCATTCCACCCCTTTCTCTTCACACAAGTGTCATAAATACAGGTGTGCAACACCTCACTTATCTCACAATGCCTTCTAATAAGGTATGCTTTAAGGTAGTAGTTTCCAAGAAAAGTCTAGAAGAGGAATCACTGAAAACCAACCCAGCCAGACTCTTCTCAGGCTCTCCTGTCTGTCTGGTGTCCTTATATTCTGCCAGCAGGAGCCATTCATTCTCATTGCCAACTCCAGCTCTTACAAAGCCTTCTGCAACAAACTGGACTTCCAACAAATTGAATGTTCCCCAGTGATAAACAGTTAGTCATACGGATTCCCAGAACTTGTATCACTGTACTGGTAATGATTCTAAAAATATTTGAACAAAATTGTCCTAGATGTTATAAATTGCTATAAAAGTCTTTTTCAATCAAATTGGATACTGTTTTTAAGGATATGTTTCCCTTTTCTTAATAAGAGTATCATTTTCTCTCTCTCTCTCTCTCACACACACACACATCTACACACACAGGCACCACACATCACACAATATGCACACATAGGTACACATATCCACACATCACACACACACACACACACACACACACACACACACACACACACCAAGCTAATCTATGTCTTAGCGGTGGGCTGAAGTCTGGAAGGGCCTTTAGCTTCTGCTATGAGTAGCTTGAAGGCACCTGGTTAATATGCTGCTGAGAGGATTGTTTTCCTGGCGGTGACACCAGAAGTACATGGCCTCCCAGCAGTGCATGCCCTGAGGGGACGGAACTATGCTTCTTGTCATTATAAGGTGCCTACCAATGACATTATCTTGCCATTCTCTTGTCATCTCAGAAAACAAACGATGGTAAAAAAAAAAAAAAAAACGATAATAATGCCTCACATTTAATGAATGTTAATCAAATACTTGCCTCATTCTTACTGTGTTCAATTTCATTCAATGCTTTAACAACTAACTCTAGAATGGGCACTGTTACTGTCCTTTTACTATAGATGGATAAATTGACTCACAAAGACATTACATAATTTGCCTATTCTTACAGCTGGGATGCAGCCAGGTGATGGCTTAGGAATTAGTCAATCTATTGAGCCATGTGAAGTTCATCTTCCTACCCATAATTCATGCACTCTTCTATAAAGGAACTACTGTGTTGTCCTGCACACCTGCTATGTGGCCAAAGAGAAATAGGATATAAAGATGAGAAAGTTCAGCAGATCTAGGAGTCTAGTGTGGGCCCAGATAATCTGGAGTTACAGGCCTACTTATTAACTCTCCAACCTGCAGGCAAATTACTCAATCCTCCTAAGCCTGAATTTCCTCATCTGCAAATCGGTGATAATTATAACCTTCCATTATGGCTGATGAGAGGCAGAAGGAAGGTTGAACTGTATAATCTTAACACCATGATGCCACAGCCTCCTGAAGATTACAATCTTTCAAAATTGTGGGAAAAGCAAACGCTTCCCAGTTGCCAGCTGGTAGGGGAGGGATAACCGTATCCCAAAACAGACTCTCCTGGTCTCACTGTACTTAAAATGTCTGACATTCTGAATCAATTGATGTGCCAGAATACAGAATATACTAAGTATTGAAGGAAAGCCCTCTTGCTCATGATGGGCTCTAGGTAGCTAAAGGTATGCCAATGTCAATGTCAATCTGGATGGCACCAGAAATGAGAATTAGGAGCCCAGAGACATCAGTGTACTATTTTCCCAGCAAAGTCTTCTCACTTCTACGTGCAGAAAAACAGCCGGGTGCGTCTTACCTAGAGCATACTTCCCCACACCACTGTGCAATGTCTTCATCACCCAGGGAGCACACACATTTCATCCTAGTAAGCAGAAGCTGTACTTCGTGTTTAGAGAACGAAGATGAGTCGCTGAGTAGAAAGTCCACCCTGTTATCAGCCAGCCCAGAGCCTCAATAAAGTCTGCAAAAGTCTCCTGAGTGCTTGCCATGAGTCACCAAAATAAGTTGTTTATAAAGTAAAAATTCAAAGTAAAAAACTACCTAGCATCTAAGGGATGCAGCCGGCTGGTCGTATTGGTGGGAGGGCCAGGACCATGGCTCACGCTTCCTAATTTTCCAAGTAGCCGTTCATACACCCCTCGGGCTGCCACAGAGGTGGCTTTTAAGCCACACATGGCCTTATTGGAAGAGGTCTAGCGGTGCTCATGCTGGCTCTCACGTTATACCCTCTGTAAGAATAAGGTGATACACATGTAGAATATTCTGTAAGCAAGAGAACTCTTTCTGGCCATCACACTTTCCATGAAACCAAAAGAGCATGGTACCCACGCTTCTACCAGAAGCCACGGATCTGTCACCCACCAGTGAACTCACAGCAGGGTCTTGGCTTCGCCCCTTCAATCTTCAGTCCAGGCTGCTCCGGGCCTCTTTTCGAAATGGGTCTTTTTATTAATCACTTAGAGGTCTGCACTTGATCCTAATGTTTCAAGGTCTAGTAAACACATCCTCACTCCCTTCCTTAACTTTCGCTCTGAGGTTGCCCCCATTGATCAACCCTGTTTCTGCTGTTATTTAAAGCTGACCTTCTCCATTCTCCCCAGCCTCGGCTCCTTGCTGAGATTCGTCAACCCGACAATTGCAAGATCACCTTACTGCCTTGGTGTTCCTGCTAATTTAGAAGTCAAAGCTGGCAGGTCAGGCAGACACTGAGGTTAAAAAGCTTTACATCATCCTAAACAGTTAGCAGCTAGGGTTTCTCCACACCACACTGCCCTCAGTGAGAAAGCCTGTTGGTGAGCCCTGGGTTTCTCTCTCCTGATAGAAAACCTCAAGTCAAAAGGAAAACAGCTGCATCTGCAGCTGGCCACTGCAGCATTTGCAATAAACATCTCTGCAGACCTTTGTTTGGTCTCTACCCTTCAGTGACAATGGCGAATGCTAAAGGTGTCCTTTGGCTCAGTTACCAACCACTGTGAGCAAAGGGGAGCTGAGGAGGCCATCTATGTGCAGTAAGAGAGCTGCCATGCCAACCCTCAGCCAATTAATGTCATTCCCCCACACACACCTCCTAGAGCTGTGACCACTCCCAAGAATTTGGTGGTCACAGAGGCAGAAACTCTGTAGTGTCGGACACGTGACTGTTCTAGTCCTACTGAGGCCTGGCAAGGGAAGCACAGGACAAAGGGATGGGCCGCCTGCATCTGTGAAGGTTCTCATGACTCATCGCTGCTTCCTCCATAGAGCCACGCCAGTATCTTAAAAAGAGAATGGCAGTCCTGAAGATAATTTTTTTCCTACGTCCATGACTTGAGATCAGGCCTGCACTTACTGTATCTTAAGCTTATGTCTTAGTAAATGTCAATCCTGGCGAAGGTGCGGGAGAAGAAAAACCCTTCCCCCACTGCTTGGCATGTACACTGCTGCAGCCATGTGTGAAAACCCTTACCCACTGCTGGCCACGTGTGAAAACCAATATAGAGATTTCTTTTAAAACCAAAACTGAAACTACCACATGCCCCAGCTTACCACCGCTGGATATGAACTCAAAGGACTCTTAAGACCTACCTCGGGGTGATTGTGCACCCACACTTATTACAGAGCTATTATTCGCAACGGGTAAGAAACGGAGCCCGCCGAAGTGTCTATCAACACAGAAATGTATTTAAAAAAAAAAGTGGTACATATGCATCGTGGAATTTTGTTAAGCTGTGAAGAAAGTGACATCATGACATTTGCAGAAAAGTGAATGGAACTGGAAATCATTATGTTAACTGAGCCAGACTGCAGGGAACAGTTTCACATGCCTCCTCTGGTGGGGATCCCAGAACCTGGGCTTTATAAATACTGTGTCTGTGGGTCATGCAACAGAAAAGCTGAGGGAGGGGTTTGTAAAGGTTGGAGAGTAATAGAATGCATGTGACATGAAAACAGAGGGAGCTGTTGGGGGGAGGGAACGAGCAGGAGGGGGCTGGAAAGTGGGAGTGTAGGGAGGGGAATCCACAGGAACAAACAACACAGGCAAATGTAATGGAACCCATTACTTTGTGTGCTAATTTTCAAAACTGCTAACAAAATAGTTTATTTTCTGCTATAGTTTAAGGATAAGATGTTATTTAAAAAAACACAACTGTTCCCTTTGGATGCTTTTTTATTTCTTTAATTCTCCCATCTTTAAAAATCTAAAAACAAAAATCACTGAAAATCTCTCACAAGTAAATAGAGAAAATCTTAAAATTTAAAACAGTTGGTGACTAAACACTCTAATTTTCCTTTCTCTCTCAAATGAGGGGTTCCTATAGTGGGCTCTCTTCCAAATGGCACAGCACCCACTTCTGCAGGCTGAGAAGAGAGCCCTGAAGAGTGCAGAAGCCTTCTTGACATGCCAGGCATGTGTGGCTGGGGATGGCTGGCCGCACTTCCCTAAGCTTCTGCAGTTCTAACCTCAGATAAAAGGACAAAGCCCGGTTCCCAGTTAGGAAAAGAGGAAGGGAATGTGAGGAACCTTGTGCTACTTGAAACTGCTTGGGGAAACTGTGATGCTGTGTTTTCTTGTGTGAAAGATTTCAATTCTTCCGGAAGGAATCTCAAGTGTGAGAACTGATTAAACACAAGACATAAAGGTCCTTTCTCCTCCCTCCCTCCTTCCACTCCTCCTCCCTCTATTTCTTTTCTCCTCTTCCTCTTCCTCTACACAATCCCTCCTCCTTCCTTCTCCCCTCTTCCTCCTCTCCTTTTTCTTCTCTTCTTCCTCTTTTCTCCTCCTGCTTTAATTCTTCCTCCTTTTTCTCCAAGTCTTTCTTCTCCCTTAATTCTCTTCCCTCTTCCTCCTTCCTTTCCTTCTTCACTTCTTCCTCCCACATTCTTCTCTTCCTTTTCATCTGATTCTTCATCTTCTTCTCCTTCCTACCATGTATAACTTCTCTTCTCTTTGATCAGATAATGGTCCTCACATGACTTCCAGACTCAGATTTAAGTGGATACTGGCAATTTTAAAATGATAGGAAAATGCCAGTCTGTATACAAGATGAAAAATGACGCTACTCACTCTGAAGACTTTTTCAATTATCATCTCAGGGACTACTCCTGGCTGGACAAGGGAGCCCACTGCCACGTCACACTGTGTCCTGCCAGGGGCCTGCACAATGTCCTCAGCTTGGTGCTCAGAAATTTTGCTCCAGTAGTTCTTGATAATGATATGCTCACCCCAAAAGTAACTCACATTGGCATTTTATATCGGAAACGTTTTTCAAAGCTGTAAATCTAAGAGCACAAGATAGTACTCATTTTATAGCATCACTAGATAAAGAAATAGTACTTTTGCTCAGCTTCAAATTACCTTGGTAGATAAATTCAGGTATTAGTGGAAATAAAGGCAAATTTATTTGTAAAATATTCACTGCTGAATTGAGCTTTTAAAAACAAAATGGTTCTTTCATTCTCTTCATACAGTGTTTTATCAACTTATAAGATGTGAATTTATAGAGAGTTTGCTTCCTAAGACAACATATAGAAAAAAAAAACTCAAAAGAAAGAAACAAGGAAAAGCAACTGTCTCAAACATGCTCAGATTCTGAACGGATATTTGATGTTGAAATCCCCGAGTCTGACTTCTTCGAGACTTCACAGCTGAGCAATAACCAAGAGGTAGAACCACAGTCTAGCACAGAATTCCACAAGCCACCATAATCAAGAGTAAGCTAAGAACACAGCCAGTGTTCTCCCACAGCACTTGGAGTGGTTCCCAACTCTCTGATTCAATGCACCCACAAAGCAGTGCTTTTGTTGCATTGGTGATAATGAATAATTTTCAGGAAGAAAGAGTATACCCACTGTCCAATCAAATCCAAGACTTCAACTTTCCCACATTTTACTCCCTCCCCAGGACAAGGTCAACAGCACCTATACCACAATCTGGATTCTTTCCAAGACGTATTTCTCCACTTTTCCTCTTTCTGAGTGAAGAATCCCTTTTAGATTTTTTTTATGACACTTTTTGTGCAGCAGTCCACAGTTAGCTTATTTTGCCTCTCTTCAGAGTTGTTTCAAGTTTTTAACAAAGCATAACTCTGCAGCCATTGAAACTTCCCTTGTGTTCCTGTGGGTACCAGGAAGTTCCTGCAGTCCCTGAGGCTCATGGAATCACATCTCCAAGCTTGAGGCAGAGAAGGTGCCTTTGGACTCTTCACATCTCCAAAGCCCTCTTCAATAGATGTCTGCAGCCTCAGATCAGGTGGGGAGCAGAACCCCAGAAAAGTGAAATCCCATTTCTTATGAAAAATAAAATTAAAACTCCCTCTACTCCCTATTCTACTCAGCTCTTTAATCCAATACATTAGCATATTCTTTCCAAAGTGTGTTGATTTCTAATCTACCTCGGAATAGTTCAAATGTGGTGATTCAACTTTTGATCGACAGGATGAAAAAACAGCAATAAATGACGGTGAAGAACTTACATCTGGGACCCTTCCCTGGAGCCGTGTGTGCCTGATACAGCAAGGGGTCAAGGCCCTTCATGCAGCACAACACTAAATGACAGGAAGGAAAAGGCATTTGAAATGTGAAACCTAATGTCTGCCCCTCGAATGAGGAGCACTTTCAGAAAGCTGAAAAGATCATTTACTGCTTCATCAGACAGAATGTGAAAATCACGGGCCATAAATCACGGTAACTCACAGAACAGAGCGTGGAACAGATGATTATTCCATCCATATATTTTCATTACAGGAGCATTAAGCATAGGCAGGAATTCAAACGTTCAACAAAACATGTGAAAAAGGTATTCAATTCTATGAGTGATTGTGGGATTTTTCTCCAACTAAATATTTAAAATAGATGTAATTAAAGTGAAGATCAGAGCTAACTTCCCTGAAAATGAAAGGAGTTAGGTTGAACTAAAGAATTTAAAATTTCAAATATTAGAAATGAAAGCTGGAAACACCATAAGAGAGAAACCTGACCAGAATGTAAACAAGCTAGACAGCACAGGCAAAAGTCATTTTCACAGTACATTTTCTATTTTTATTTTAAAAAAATAAGCATGGCACAATCAAAATGTCACTATTAATTTTGTATTACATTTATCGATTGGTTGATTGATTGATTTGTGCAAATCAAAGCTTTTATGTGGGGGTCAGAGGACAACTTACAGAAATTGGTTATCTCCTTCTACCACATGTGTTCTGAGGATCTGAGCCAGGTCATCAGGTTTGATGGCCATAATAGTTTACCTACTGGGCCATTGCTTGCCCTCTACATCTCTCTTTAACGGTTGTAAAGTAATAGAAAATTGCCCTTCCTCTATTCCTTCAGTGTCTCCTCTTCTTTAGAATCATCCTAAAATATATTTTGGGGTCAATCACATCTCAGCTTGTTTCTCTGCTCAGTCAGTCCCCAGCTCAGTCAGACACACACACACATTTCCAGAAAAATAATCAAACAGTTACCATGAGTTCCCGAATTAATTTTCTGAATACACTGCAGAATTGAAAAAGAATAAAGAAGGCAAAGAATAAGCTCAAAATTTAAATAATAAAAGAGAATTTTAACTGATTCATGACTTCCAGAATAAACCCAAACTCAGAGACTTAGTTCACCACATCTAAATGGCTAATCTACTTAATATAATTGTTATAAGTAATCTTTGAAAGGAACATCCTAATCAATAAATGGGACCTCATGAAACTGCTTCTGTAAAGCAAAGGACACTGTCATCAGAACAAAACGATAGCCTAAAGACTAGGAAAGGAACTTCACCAACCTTATAACTGACTGAGGGCTAATGTTCAGAATATATAAAGAACTCAAGAAGTTAAACAGCAACAAATCAAGTAATCCAATTAAAAAATGGAGTACAGAGCTAAACAGAGAATTCTTAATAGAGAAATATTGAATGACAGAAACACTAAAAGAAATGTTCAATGTTCTTAGTCATCAGGGAAATGCAAATCAAAATGACCCTGAGATTTCACCTTTGTCAGGGACCACCTGAGGGAACTCGCCAACTTCAGAGACCACCTGTGGAAGCTTACCAACTTGCCTCAATTTGCCTGTTCCCTTACCTGCAGTAAACATACTGCTTGGAGATGTCAGAGACCACCTGTAGAAACTCATCAACCTGCCTCAACTTGCCCTTTCCTTACCTGCGGTAAACATACTGCTTGGCAACAGCAGAGATGTGCTCACAGAACCATGGCTTATCACAAGATGTTTCAGGCCCCTGGCCGAGAAGAATCTGTAATTTTTCACCCACCCTACTTCCTTATCCTGAACCTTTTATAAAAGCTGATTCTGCTCAGTAAAGTTAGTCCTTGACAAGCACCTGTTTGCTTGGACTGGTTTCTCTTTCTCACCCATCTTTTCACAAGTTTGGATTCTCTTTTAACCCGCAAATAACCTTAGCTCCGCTGGCCGGAGCACACCTTATACCCATCACAATGGCTAAGATCAAAAACTCAAGTGATAGTGCATGCTGGAGAGGATGTGGAGAAAGGGGAACCCTCCTCCATTGCTGGTGGGAATGTAAGCTGGTACAACCACTTTGGAAATCAATCTGGCATTTTCTCAGACAATTAGGAATAGTGCTTCCTCAAGACCCAGTTATACCACTCCTAGGCATATATCCAAAAGATGCTCAAGTATACAACAAGGACATTTGCTCAACCATGTTCATAGCATCTTTATTTATAATAACCAGAATCTGGAAACAACCCAGACATCCCTCAACTGAGAAATGGATACAGAAATTGTGGTACATTTACACAATGGAATACTACTCAGCAATTAAAAACAAGGAAATCATGAAAATTGCAGGCAAATAGATGGAACTAAATAAGATCTTCCTTAGTGAGGTATCCCAGAAGCAGAAAGACACACACAGTATATACTCACTTATAAGTGGATATTAGAGCTATAATACATGATAAACATACTAAAATCAGTACACCTAAAGATGCTAAGCAGGAAGGAGAACTCTGGCTAAGATGCTCAATCCTCATTCAGAAAGGCAAATGGGATGGACATTGGAAGAGGGAGAACACAGAGAACAGGACAGGAGCCACCACAGAGGGCCTCTGAAAGTCTCTACCCAGCAAGTTATCAACACAAATGCTGAGACTCATAGCCACACATTGGTCAGAGCGTAGGGAATCTTATGAAATAAGGGGGAGATAGAAAGACCTGGAGAGGACAAGAGTGCCACAAGGACCAAATATATCTGGGCCCAGGGGTCTTTTCTAAGACTGATTTTCCAATCAAAGACAATGCATGGATATAACCTAGAACCCCTGTTCAGATGTAGCCCATGGCAACTTAGCATCGAAGAGGGTTTCCCTACTAAGGGGAACAGGGATTGTCTCTGATATGAACTCAGTGGCTAGCTCTTTGATTTCCCCCCCTCCCTCGAGGGAGGAGCAGCCTTGCTAAGCCACAGAGGAAGACATTGCAGCCAGTCCTGATGAGATCTGATAAACTAGGGTCAGATGGAAGAGGAGGAGGACCTCCCCTATCAGTGGACCTAGAGAGGGGCAGGGAGGAGATGAGGGAAGGAGGGTAGGATTGGGAGGGAATAAGGGAAAGAGCTACAACTGGGATACAAAGTAAATAAACTGTAATTAATATAAAAAATAAAAATTAAAAAAAAAAAAAAAACAGAAAAGAAAGACCTAGAGGGGACAGGAGCTCCACAAGGAGCTCAGAGGTCTTTTTTGAAACCTCTGAAAATCTCAGGGGTCTTTTCTGAGACTGATACACAAACCAAGGACTATGCATAGAGATAACCTAGAACCCCTGCAGAGATGTAGCCCATAGACTCAGTCTCCAAGTAGGGGGAACAGGGTCTGTCTCTGAACTCAGGGGCTGGCTCTTTGATCGCCTCCCCCTGAGGGCAGGGGCAGCCTTACCAGGCCACAGAGGAAAACAATGCAACCAGTCTTGATGAGATCAGGTAGACTAGGATCAGGTGGAACGAGAAGAGGACCACCTCTATCAGTGGGCTAAGGGAGAGGCATAGGGGGAGAAGAGGGAGGGAGGGTGGAATTGGGAAGAGATGAGGGAGGGGGCTATAGCTGGGATACAAAGTGAATAAATTATAATAAAGAAAAAAAAAAGAAAAGAACTCCCTACTGAAATACTCTAGTAAATAATATAAACATAATTTATGAACTTCCAGTAGCCATGTTTTTAGATTTTCTTCAAAATGTCTAAAAATGGTATGGATGATGATTTCTTGGTCAAGAAACAACTTGTACACAAAGAAATAAACGAATGCAGCAAGAAAATCAGAACGCTGGCTGAACATCTCTATTAAATTGATCACATTGACAAAATTCTGAAAATCACCACACAGTCCCAGCTCTGGTGGGTTTCCTAGTAGCTGAATTCATGGACTCTAGGTAAAAGCATTTGCTAGCTTTGATAAAACAGTCAATTATGATACCCCTATTTTCTCAACAGTCATTTGAGTAAATTTACAGATCAAGGATCTAGTCCAACCATGTTATTAGGATCACAGAAGGCAAGAAGAAGCCTTACAATGCTGAGTATAAATAGCTATTCCCCTGGGACTTTGGAACTTCATTTAATAATTGAATTCTGAGGGAAAGGGCACTATCACAAATAACAAAAATGTTGAGAACCTCTGGGTGATTTTTGTCAAATACAATAAAAACTGACCTTTTCTTTTAAACCCTATTTCTGATGTTGATCCTCCAAAGGTCCCTTAGGAGGCTCAACATAGGGGTGCTTACTCATCCTGAAAGCTTTCCTTCCATGTGTTTCCGAAACCTGTTGAAACAGTTAGTTTTAATCGTCAAGTTGGCACAACCTAGAATCACTTAGGAAGGGAGTTTCCATAAGGATAATCCAGATAACTAGGTCTATGAGACTCTCTGTTAGGGGCTGTCTTAATGTCCTTAATTGATGGAAAGAGACCCAGCCCACTGGGGGCTGTACTAGTCCCTGGGATCTTATACAGAATAATTGTAGACTCGGAGTACTGGGTAAGCATGAGTTCATGACATTGGGTATGATATGACCAGCTATTTCCAGCCCCTGCTGTGGACTTCCCTACAGTGGTGGCATACAGCCTGGGAGGTAAAGTAAGCCCTTTCTCCCCTAGGTTGCTTTTGATCAAGATATTTTATCACAACAATGGGAATGAAACTAGGACACATGCTTTTTCATGTCATCTCCCACCACCTCATCTGCCTGTTTCCTGAAGTCCTGCACATGAGCAACAGGCTGCCTCTCAAAAAAGTCCTCTCTCCCCACCCTTTCTTAATCTCCTTACCCTCATTTGGAAGCCCTTTGTTTTCTTTATTCGACAGTCTACACCTACTTACGGTTTCACAATTCTGTCTTCATTACAATGTCCACACATGCTTACCTATTCCTGAGTAATCCCTTCCTCTTTGAAATATTCAACAATAGCTCTTTCTTGCTTCTATTGTTTATAGACCATTTTTAGCTGATCTCCACAATTTCCTTCCCTCTCTGCTGTAGTAATAAACAGCAGAATCTCAATAAGCTTTTATTGAATTGAGGAATCTGTTATGCAATATCCTTCTCTCTCAAAATCAATCTGTGCCTCTGAACAAAACGATACAATTTTAACAGGAGGCTATAGAAACCAGGTTTGATCTTGAATATTTCACTTTAGTTTATTAGTGTTTTAAATATTTAAAAGAATTTGACATTAAATATATATGGTATACATATATAAAGTCTCCAAAGGCACTCAAGTCACCCTAAATTATTCTAATGCTATCTGTGAATTGCCTTTCTATATGGGAATCTGAGTATCCATTAACTAAAACACATGGAATTAGCTCTGAGACCAGAAGGGATTCTGCACTCATGAAGACAAGAAAAGTAAAAAATAGAAAGCTTTTTCTCAAACAGCTTGTCATGTGCTCACAGGAAAAAAAAATTAAAAGGTAACATATGAGACAAGAAAAGCATATGTTCTCTGAACCTTTCTATGGTTGGTTTCTGGCTTAAAATAGACAGAGCCAGATTCTACTGGGCTCCCATTCGTGGTAGCCTTTGGCCACTTTAGCTAAAGCAGTAGTAAACATGGTTGCCTTGCAGCAGAGGGCATTACACTGAGGGCTAAGCACATTCCACAGCTGCCAGGGAAATGCAAGAGATGATGAGACCAGAATCGGCACAGAAAGTCATGAAAAAAGTGGATACAAACTTGCATTCAAAGAAAATAAAGAAATTGAAGCAATAACCAGTACAAAAGAGGGGGGAAAAAAACCACCTCAGAGGAAGGTACAGACAAGGTTTGGTGCAGACCTTAGCATTATCAGCATGGAGTGCAGGAAGCTGGAGGTGGGCACAGGAAAGGGAGATGATGAAGAGGGTGGGCAGAGAGAACAAAGGCAGGCTTAAGACCCAGTAGTTAAATAAGCCAGAACCCAGACCTGACACAATCCTTACTAAGATCTCTCTATGTTCAACCAGAAGGATTTGACTCTGCCTCCTTCAGTCATACATTTAGCCATTTCCCAAAGTCGACCTCTTTAGATCTACATGAGGAATTTATGGGTAGCCTTTCATTCCTCTAATTATAGACAAAAATCCATGTTTATCACAGAAAAATGTAAAATTAAGAAAAATCAAATATGGCCACTCATATTACAATTTAACCACATTTCCATCATTAATTTGTTCATCTTTGTTTATTCTAAGCTGATATGTACAGGACATTGACTGTTCTTAGCTCTCAGGGAGTCATGGTAAACAAAATATATAAAAATTTCTTCCCCTAATAATTTATATTCTATCAGTAGATAAAGGCATGGTAGAACTTGGGAGCGTGTTAGAAGGCAAAGAAACTGCAGGAAGCTCAAGGGCCAAGCAAAACAGGTGGGCTAGAGGTACAGGGCTAGATGGAGGGGCAGGCACAGACTACTACAGCATCCACAGGGGGTCAAACTGAGAGCACAGCATTAACAAACTGAATATGATGAGCACATCATCAAACCATTAAATATTCATTTACAGTATGATTTTTAATGACTATGGAGAATTCCAGTTCATAAGCACACCATATTATTTAACTGTTCTGTACTAAGAGGAAATTAGATTTTTCTTGTTTTTGAATGTGTGTGTGTGTGTGTGTGTGTGTATGTGCGCACATTTAGTGAGAAAAGTAAAGATCTGAGCAATGTGAGCAGGAACAACGTGTTAAATACTTTAATACACAAGTCAGAAGTTTCTCAAATATGCACCAATTCAGACTCCCTCTCCCTCTTCCTCTCTCTCTCTTCCTTTCTCTCTCTCTCTCTGTCTCTCTGTTTCTGTCAAGGTTCTCAGCCACCCACACATGACAATCTTTTCATAAAGCCTCACAGAAGCGCTCTGGCTTTGCCATCACTCTACCATCAGCTTCTTTACAAAGCAGAAATAGTCTTTATAGTAGAGAAGTCTTCCCTATCCGCCTACATAGTACAGAGACGGGTACCAGGAGGAACAAGCAATAACTACCTACCTGATTAATAAACAATGAAAAATTACAGGGTGTTCATGAAGACTTCTGCCTTCCACCCAGCTTTAGAGATGCCTGGAAATGTCTCCCTCCCACTAACGCTTCCTTCTACGAAGAGGAGTGAGTCATGTCTCAGACATATTTAGCACCTTCCTTACAAGGTGGCAATGCATCTCTTCATGCCTTTAAGATACTGGAAACCACCCTGCAATCTGGACAGCTAAAGTATACTATTAACATCTGAGTAAATGCTAAACAGCCTGTAGAGTCAACACAGAAAACACTTTCATTCTAGTGATGTGAAGGTGACAATGACATAATGCTTTGGCCTTGAACTCTAAAAGAGAAATAGATCTTAATAGTTTATAAACTACTTGTCTTAAATTATAGTCATGGCATGATTAAACTTCTGTTCTTGTTTTTAAGAGAAACATGTTACACTGCCAAAAAAAAAAAAAGAAGAAGAAAGGCTAAATAAGACTTGTACAAAGCTTGGCAAACAAGAAAAGGCTGAACTCCAAAAGAAAAATAATATCAACAGAATAGCATTTTCTTATCATATAAGATGGCTCATTATGAGTGCATGAATAATAGTTTCTCTGTTGAGGCAATGGGAGATGCTGAGTTGTGGCACTGTCTTTCATGCTTCTAGCATCATCAAAAACCTCCAGTCCAGTGCTACCTGGAAATAAAAGCTATCTGAAAGTATTTTTTCCTCTCCAATGCAGCCTTAGGAGAAGCACGAAGCAAACATCATCTTGACCTTTCAAGCATGAGGATACAGACCCTGGGAGAACAACTATCCTTTCTATTGATGATTCAATTGGTCAGTTCATACACTCACTGCAAATGGACTCAGCTATGAGATGGTATGAGTTTGAGAGTCCACACTGACTGTCTGACTTTAAGTCTTTTAGCTGTGTATCTGTCTGTGTATCTACTGTATCTGTGAAGATTAATATTGCCAATTTGATAGGATTAGAATCTCCATGGAAACAAACTCTTGAATGTGTCAGCGAGGTAGTTTCTCAATTACATTAACTGAAGTGGAAAGACTCATCCTAAGTATGAGTCGCACCGTTCCATAGGCTGGTGTCCTAAGTAGAGTAAAAGTGTGCCAAACAACAAGATTAATTTCTCATCATTTCCCAGCTATGGATACAATGTAACTTGGTACCATTACTCCCCTGTATTGACAGACTGTACTCTCATACTATGAGCAAAATAAATGCTTCCTTCTTTACATTATCAGATATTTTGTCATATCAATGAGAAAAATAATGAAGACAACATCTCCACAACCAACCTGGTTATGCTCCAAGAGACAATGAAGTGGAAGATTTGAGGATTCCAGCCACAGAATTGAATGTGTAATGCTTCTCACATTGTGAACTGTAGATCCACATGGCAACTCTTCAATCTGTCATTCACAGTCAAGGGACCTATTCACAATGAAACAGGTATCAGTAAGGATTCCTGAAAGCAGGGGCCAGTAGGAACAGGTATGGCTCTGAGGATAAGAGACAACGTCAGCAAGACAACCTGGATATGTACAATGTGGTCCGTACTGGCTTCAGTGCTGCTTTGCCCACCCTCCTCAGACCTTGAGATGTACTGTGACATACAAGAGTGAAAGTTGGTTATGCTCATATTTAATTTTCACACCTATCCTTAGAAACGACCTGATGTGACCCAGGCAACCAAGTTCAAGTGTGTAAGAGCAAGAAATGAACTCAGCTGCTTCCACTAGGTGCTAATATTGGGTTTTTATAAAAGCATGCCTTTGGTGCTCACTCTAAGGACACTTATTATTTATTGTTTTGCCCTCCTCTAATATAATCTTTTAGAAAAGATTAAAAGTAACTATACCATCATCCTTTTGGTTAAGAATGTATCATTTGTCTTTCAGTTCATTCATTCACCAAGTAGGTACTGTCTATCCTGTGCTACATACTGTCCTAGGAACCCAAACTATAGTATTAAAGAAATAAACTCAAATGGCTTATTATCAAAGAGTTAATAACAGAAAGCAGACAGTGCATGCAGTGCAAGTTTTATGAGTGCTATGAACATACTTGCAAGTTAGAGAAGAAATAAAGTAAGGAAGAAATAGGGTCTCTGTAGAGATGTTTGATCAGAGATTAGAAGATATGTAAAAAGGATAGCCCTACAGATATCTGGTGGAGCATCCTTGGAAACAGTTAGAGGAAAAGCAAAAACAAAGACCTGCAGGGACACATGAAAGAGCCAAAGAATGGCTAGAGATTAGTGACAAGTCAAGTGAATAAGAAGAGAAATGGGAAAATGGTGACAGGGATAGTTAGAGATCTACAGTGTTGCAAGGTGCTGTGCCAACTTACTCTTCATGCAGAGAGGAGTTATTGGTAGGGCAGAGTGCCAAATAAAGTTTAATGTGATTTGACTGTAAAGTAAAAAACAGACTGAGGGAAAATATTGGAAGCAAGGGGATAGGTAAGAGCAACTACGGTTCTGGGAGTAAGAGAAAATGACAACAAGGAAATAGTAGGATGACAAATACACATTTTAGATATATATTTTTTTTGAAAAAAATTAAGATTTGCTAATAGATTGGAAATGAAATGTTGGCCAATGAGAAAAGCCATGGATGACTTCTAGTTTTCTGTCCTTTACAATAGAGGAAAGGCAAGGCCATTACTAAGATGGGAAAAACCACTTGCAATAGTTGAAATTGATTATCAATTTGATAGGATCTCAAATCCCCTAAAAGACAATTCCCTAGGCACGTCAGTGAAGAAACTGGGTTTATGGAGGTGTGAAAACTCACCCTAAATGTGGGTGGTACCATTCAATGGGCTGGGGTCCAAGACGGACTGTAAATGAAGGAGCTGTGCACAGCATTCATCTATATCTGTTTTCTGGTTGAAGATGCAATGTGACGTTTTGGATTCCTGTCATCATAACTTCTGATCATGGTAGACTATACCTTCAAACCATAAACTAAAACAAACTGGCACTCTCTCAGACAATTAGGAATAGTGCAACCTCAAGATCCAGCTATACCACTGCTAGGCATGTATCCAAAAGATGCTCAGGTATACAAAAAGGACATTTGCTCAACCATGTTTGTAACAGCTTTATTTGTAATAGCTAGAATCTGGAAACAACCCAGACATCCCTCAATGAAGGAATGGGTACAGAAATTGTGATACATTTACACAATGGAATACTACTCCGCAATTAAAAGCAAGCAAATGAAATTTTCAGGCAAATAGATGGAACTAGAAAAGATCATCCTGAATGAGGTATCCCAGAAGCAGAAAGACACACATGGTATATACTCACTTATAAGTGAATATTAGACATATAATATAGGCTAAACATACTAAAATTTGTACACCTAAAGAAGCTAAGCAAGAAGGAGGACCCTGGTTAAGGTGCTCAATCTTCATCCAGAAAGGCAAATGAGATAGACATCGGAAGAGGGAGAAAACAGGGAAGAAGACAGAGGCCTACCACAAATGGCCTCTGAAAGACTCTACCCAGTAGGGTATCAAAGCAGATGCTGAGACTCATAGCCAAACTTTGGGCAGAGTGCAGGGAATCTTATGAAAGAATAGGGACAGGAGGTGACAGGAGTTCCACAAGGAAAGCAACAGAACCAAACAATCTGGGCCCAGGAGTCTTTTCTGAGACTCATACTCAAACCAAGAATCATGCATGGGGATAACCTAGAATCCCTGCACAGATGTAGCCAATAGACTCAGTCTCCAAGTGCGTTCCCTAGTAATGGGAAAAGGGACTGTCTCTTGATCACCTCCCCCTGAGAGGGTAGCAGCCTTACCAGGCCACAGAGGAACACAATGCAGTCAGTCCTGATGAGACCTGATACGTTAGGGTCAGAGGGAAGTGGAGGAGGACCTCCCCTATCAGTGGACTGGGGGAGACACATGGGAGGAGATGAAAGAGGAAGAGTGGGATTGAACGGAGGAGGCTACAGCTGGAATAAAAAGTTAATAAACTGTAATTAATTAAAAAATAAATTAAAAAACAACAAAGTCTTCTTCTAAGTTGCTTTTCAAGGGCAATTAGAAAAAAATAACTAAACACACCGTGGAGCTAGTGACAGGAAGAAATAAGCATTTATCCTTGGATGTCAGGCATGTTAGTACATGCCTATGATCTTAGCCCTTGGTAGGCTGGGGCAGGAGAACAACTGGGAACTTGACACCAGCCTGGATTACACAGGGAGTACCAGGTTAGCCAGCCAGGGCCACGGTTCAAGACCTGGCCAAAAGAAAACACAATTCATCTTTGGACATAGAAAGTTGAAAAACATATTCAACATGCAGAAGATGTTGAGTTCTAGGAAAATGTCTTAGAAAACAAAAACAAAAGCAACTTAGAAGCTATCAGAACAACACGATGAATTCCCAGGACCATCTTCCTCCTTGTGATTTTGACTAAAAACTCTGAAAAAAAAAATGGAGGCTTTACTCAGATGGAATTGTGTTACACCTTGTGTTCTTGAAGATGAAAGATATGTATGCTGAAGAGACCGACCCAGAACCTGATGAAAAACAACAGCAAGGAGGTAAGAAGAATCAGCATCTGTGTGAGGAGAGCAGGACCTGGTAGACTGGAGTGGGCTATGAAAGGTGGGGAGGAAGGTGGTAGCAAGAAAATAAACGTCTGGCAGGAAGGATATGGATGGGTTATGAGTTAGTATTCCCTGGACAGATGAGGAACTTCAAAATGCTTCTCTTTATCCCTGAAGTAAGCATGGCCACCAGCTCACACAAGAGAATGGTGAGATGCGGGAAGTTTAGGGAAGAAAGGGGAAGTCACAAAGTGTGGCAGTGTCTAGACTGGTGGCACAGAAACTGATGGGATTTTCCCCCTTTTGTTGAAAATAGATCGTCCCCCTGACATAATATATTCTGACTACAGTTTCTCCTCCTTCTACTCCTTCCAGGCCTCTCCCACATCCTCTCTCATTGATATCTACTCCCTTCCTGTCTCTCATTAGAAAACAAACAGGCTTCTAAGGAGACAATTAAAAAAAAAAAGATAAAACAAAACAAAAAAATAACACATCAGAATTAGAAAAAAACAAACATTGGAAAAAAGAACCCAAGAGAAGGCATAAGAATCAGAGACCCACTTGTGTGCACATTCAGGAATCCCATTTGAAAACACTAAATTGGAAGCCATAAAACATGCAGAGGGCCTGGCGCCGGGTGCAGACCCGAGTAGGCCCTGTATGTGCTGACTCACTCTCTGAGTTCACATGAGCCTTGCTCAGGTTATTTAGAGGGACTTGTGTTCTTGGTGTCCTCCATCTCCTCCCACTCTACACTCTTCTGCCTCCTCTCCCATGGGCTTTCCTGAGCTTTGAGAAGAGGGATTGATGGAAACATTCCACGTAAGGCTATGCGTTCTGAAGTCTCTCACTCTCTGCTTACAGGTCTCCATTCGTTCCCATCTGCTTTGGAGAAAGCTTCTTTGATGATGGCCGAACAAGGCACTGATCTATGAGTATTGGAGATTATCGTTAGAAGGTTTTTTATTGCTACATTTTTTGTTCTCATTTTGGTTTGCTTGTTTGTTTGACCAGCAGTATTTGGTTTTACTCCAGGACCCTGAGCCATCTAGTCTCAGGTTCTTGGTCACCCAAGCAGTATTGTATATGGGTTCTATCTCACGGAGTGGGCCTTAAGTCAAATCAGATACTGCTTGCTTAGTCCCACAAACTTTGTGCAACCATTGCCCTAGCATATCCTGCAGGCAGGGCAGATTTGTTGATCAAAGAGTTTGTGGCTGGGTTGGTGCATACATTTCTCTTTTAGTAGTATGCTGAGTACCTTTCTGTACCTTTGGGTATCTTTCTGCACCAAACACACTAACACATAGTATAAAGGCTCTTGGTAGTCACCAGCTTCACATCCTAGTGTTCATTGAGTTTTGTAGGTATTGCCTTCAGCCATGGGACCTTGTCAACAAATGGGATTTAGTGTTGGTTCCCTCCTGTCTGGGAGCTGTCTCCCTTCAGCCCAAGCCCACATAGTCAGGAGGGGAACTAGAGGACAGGCATGCCTGGGATGACTGGCACCCACCCTGGGAATCAACAGGGAGCTAATTCAACTTCAATTCCACTATTCCTAGTTGTCTGAGAAACCAGATTGATTTCCAGACTGGTTGTACAAGTTTACATTCCCACCAGCAGTGGAGGAGGGTTCCCCTTTCTCCACAGCCTCTCCAGCATGTGTAGTCACTGAAGTTTTTCATCTTGGCCATTCTGATGGGTGTAAGGTGAAATCTCAGGGTCGCAGTTCCAGAGAACAAAGGCTATATACCCCCAGGGAGTAGGTGGGGCTCCAAGAATAGGTGTACACATTGGTTGCATTAAACAGCATGGTCCTATCATATGAATGGAAACACAGCAACTAATTATCATATAGGCTTGGGGGAGGAGAGCTAGCAGGCAGAGCTAGCTAGAGGAGCTGTGTCAGAGGTCATATATCAAATGTGGTTGGGGGCATCTGTGTCCCTTTAATACTGAGCTCTCATTGGCTATCCGGACTACAGGGAATTACAACCTCAACCAGCAGGGTGCCTCCAACAGTTAGATAGGAATTTGTAGGGAATATTGAAAAATATTCAAGTTCTCCAAGAAATTATTTATTTATTTACAGATTCCATTTGTGTGTGTGTGTGTGTGTGTGTGTGTGTGTGTGTGTGTGTGTGTGTGCGCGCGCACGCTTTGGTTGCTTAATGCCCACTGAGGCTAGAATAGGACATTGGATCCCCTGGAACTGGAGTTATGGGTGGTTGTAAGTTGTCATGTGATTGTTGAGAACCAAACCCAGGTCCTCTGCAAGAGCAGCAAGTGCTCCTAACCATCTCTGTCCCTGTCTCATCAACTGCTTAGCAAGGGCAGTTACACGTTATAAAGCCTGATCTTAGCTCATGCTCATGACTGAGCAGTTACTGGTTATATCTGGAGGAAGTTGACCCCAGTAAGGCACTCAATAGAAAGAATAAGTGAGGACAAGGAAGATTCTTCTACTTCAGCTTAGAGAGAGAGGGTCTAAGACAAATACTACAAAAAGATATATCAAGATAAAGACCTGATGTTAGGATTCCATGGCAACAGAGAAGTATCAGAGCTATGTCTAATACTCTAACAAATCAAAAAATCCTTAAAAACTGAAAAGAGAAAAAACTCTATACTTCTTGACCTATGAAGGGAAACACTTCAGAACATGATACACAGTCCCCTGGGAGAGCAGCCAATACCTCCAAATGACTGAGGAGTTTCCAGAGAGAGCAAGGAAGCCTGTAAAGGAGTGGAGAGAGACTCCTGGAAGTGAGCAAGAAGCCCTGGTTACAATAACAGCTTCAACATGAGAGAAGCCACTGCATTTAGTGATACGTATTAAGGGTCAATCTAGAGCTGGGAGTCATCCATTTCTATTGTCATGTGATCCTGAAAAAGGAATTAAATAGGCCTTTTCATTACCTCTACTTTACGGAGAAGGAAACAACCATAGATGTTATGCAGTTGGTACCATGAAAAATGAACTCCATAAAGCTTGGAGGAATGGATGATATCATACATGGTAAAGATATATCTATTCAAAAGTGCTGGAAAGCTATAAAAATGTAGCAATTTCATTCTATATGAAGACAAATCTCATCGTAATATACTAATAAACATGATAGGACTCATCAAATGACCCATGAGCCACATTTAAACTCATGAAGTTCTATTTCTGATAGCATTTCACTGCCTTTTACTGACTTCACCTTTCACCCTTTATCCTTTACCCTCACACATACATAAGCCAAACATCAGCCCTGTGCATCTTTGTATGCAGTTCAAGGCATTCATGCTCCCCCTCTAACTCTCTGTGCTATTGATCCACCAACAGCGATTCCTGCAGACCCTTCAGGAGACCCAAATGACACTCTTAGATTCTGATAGTAATAAAGAGGAGAAGAGTGGTGTTAGAAAACTGGTTCTGTTTGACTTTCTGTATTTTCCAATCTTTGTTTTCTCACCTGTAAAAATGAGAGAGGTGAACTAAAACCTCAGGCCTTTGGAGCTTAGGAGAAACCTCACCAACTCAAAGCAGATTTAGTGAGTGATGAAACCTAAGTATGCCAAGTACCTCTGCAAATGCTAAAATACTCTTAAAACAGCAGCACAATGGCAAATTTATTTTTTCCAAAGCACACTCATAATTCAAGTATTTGAAACTCGACTTGCACCTTCTCCAAGAGAAGTGTTGTTAGAGACAGTTTCCATGTGAACCCAGAGAATTCTTTCTGCCATTAAAGGGTCTAAATGCAGTAATGACTACCAGCAAGCCAAACACCCCCTACTTCCCTGTAAAGACCCCTGCTGCCCATGCCAGGGCAGATGAAGAAAGAAACTTTCAGACAAAGAAAGTCTAGAAAACAAGAATGGAAACTGAGTGGAAAGACGGAATTGCCAGGCACAGCAAATAGAAGCAGAGAACAGCAGATGTACAAAACAGAGAGGAGAGATGAACAGAGAGGAAGGGGGGGTCCTCTGTTATCTCTGGCTCTACCCCCGTCTTTCCATCACGGCACAGCTCTATTAGTACTGTCACCAGATCAGCATTACAGGAGGCCTAAAGGGCTCAGGAAAGACACACAGGAGAGAGGCAAATGAAAAATAGAGGATGTAGCCTCTGGCTCGACCTGAGATTAAGTGATGAATCTGTAAGTATACAAACCAAATCCCAAGTCAAAAAAAAAAAAAAAAAAGATTGTTTTTATTTTCTAAAATCAGTTTGGCACATTCCACTGTTTCCAAACCTGAGGTGATGGACCTCATTAAATTTAGGAGCTCACTTCTCTGAACTGTTCGAACTTCCCACCTGCTCTCTGCACTCACACAGACACATTCATCTCAGTGTTTTAGGCTGGCCAAGAGGCTATGCCCATACTCTAAGCAACATGCATTATGGGTCCTATTGATACCTTCTCCAGCCGTACCATATCCATATACAGAGCTTACAGGATGCGCCCAGCAGACTCCACTCCATCTTCTAGACCATATTACCCCGCATACTTGTTACAGCACCTACCAGTTCTTTTAAGCATTACCACACCATCAATTTGGAACAAGGAGCCATGTTGTAGCCATGGCTACAACATGGGACCTGTGGTTACACACACACCCTCACCCCTACACCAACACAGGGAGATTTTGGACATGCAACTAAAGGAGGCTGGCAAATCTACATTTGAACCTGGCTTCTCAGATCACCAGGAAGGTGTTTATGCAGATAGAAGCGTAGAACCCGATTTGTAGAATGAGTGATGCAATTTGAGAATGGTTACACAGACAGGGCCAGCAAGTTTCAGGGGTGGCCCATCTCTGAGTAGTATGCTGAGAAGGAATCAGAAGCTTGGTAACAGGTTGTCAAATTTTCTTCCCTTCCCAAGGACTCTCTTAACCAAAAAGAAACTGTCAACCAGTACACAGCAGTATTATATCCATTTGGGGAAAATGTCACTGTGTTCAACACCCACACAGGACATCCAGAAGAATACTGCTGTCATCGCCCCAGACCTGGGATCACCCTTCTGTGCCCTTCTTGGTTGCAGAGTCCACAGAAGTACTCACTAAGACACCTGGGGTAGAGAAGCCACAGATCATAATGCTTAAATGTAAAGCCGTAGTCAAGTGAGAACAGCTTAAGTCTTGATAAGCCACCAACGCCGATTCAGTTCTTCTGCATGGTTCAGGGCCATATCCCAACACTGCCGGAGTGTGGCAGCCCAGCCGGGACAGCCGGGACAGCCGGGACAGCCGGGACAGCCAGGACACGTCTATCTGCCCACACTCTAGACGTGGTTCATGCAGTCTTTTCTGAAAGCACAGATAAGGATAAGCCCGGCAGTTCTCTTCAGCTGGATGCAGGAGGGCCACCCGTGTCCACAGCAGGAGGCTGCTGGACACACCTCAGGGAAACCCCTCCCTCGGGCGCAAGCTAGCCTGTGGACACCATACAGTGAACTGTAGCATGTGTCTGCCGTGAAGACAGCACCTCCTAAGAAGCCCCTGAAAGGAGCTCCTGAATTCAAAGGGAGATCAAGTTACTGGGTCAGCTCTATGCTGCAGGCCAGCTTGTCTGGCTCCCAGTAATTTGGAACATTTCTTCAGCCTGTGCGCCCCCACCTCTCTTTACTCCTCTTTCCCCCAGCCAGTCTCCGGGATGAGGAACCAAGAAAGGAGCAAGCCCACTGACAATGGCCAGTTGTTATAATATCAAGATTTTATTTTCAGAAAATACTCCAAAAATGGGCTTCAAAAACTAGAAAAAAAAGTTTTTTAAGAGGCCTTATTATTGATCGATTATTAAAAGTATTGGGTTGGGTGAGGTATCCTTCCTGGGGCAGAGATGCAGCTTTGTTGTAGAGAGCTTGCCTAGTGTGTACCAGGCTCTGGGTTCAATCCTGTACCAGAATACACACACATGTACATCTATGCATACATCTAGACATATAAATAGGTCATTTCTATATACCTGTGCAGAGTCAAGACTGTGTATATGACACCTTTCATGGCAAACATGAAAATAACTATATGAAATTGAACATAAAATTTTTGACAAGAAAATTTAAAAAAACATGCTGAACACAGCCAACAAAAATAGAATGCAGAGACACACCATATTTCTAAAGAAATATTTAATATTATACAGATTTCAGATCTTTAGAAACTAAGTCTTCACATTTAACCAGACAAATAGATACTAAGCCAATTAGAGCATGTCAAAATTTCAATTCTAGAACTTGGCATCACCCTTAGGATCCCCTAGGTTAGTAAATTTGAGAGAAAAGTTAAGACTTTTTCCAAAAGAAAAAAAGTAAAAGCTACCCAGAGAGAAGCCCACTCCCAGAAGGTATAAAAATATATAATAAAGTTCAACTATTGAACCATGCACAGTGGTGTGTTTCTGTAATCCCTCCCAAGTGAGGGGGTGGAGCATGAGTTCAAGGCCAGCCTGAGCTACACAGCAAGTTCCTAGACTGCAGAGTGAGATACTGTCTCACAAACCAGAACAAACAAACAAACAAAAACAACACAAAAAAGTACATTTAAATGTTAAGTGATTAGGGGCTGGAGAGATGGCTCAGCAATTATAAGCACTGCCTGCTCTTCTGGAGGACCTGAGTTCAAGTCCCAGCACCCACATGGCATCTTAACCTGTCTATAATTCCAGTTATAGAGGGTCTGGCACCTTTGCACAGATGAGCAGGCAGAACACCAAATGCACATAAAAAATAAACAAATCATAAAAAAGTTCTTAAAGATGTTCAGTGATTTGATAATGGCTCAGAAATAGATGAGAAGATCAATGTGAGAGAATTAAAAATCAAGAAGCAAATCCAAGAAATAATTTCAAATTAATGGAGAAAGCTGGATGAGTTAACAAATGGCATTGTAGCAACTAGTTGAGGAAAGAAAAAAACATATTGAATGATGGGACATCTTTTGGGTATATGTCTAGGAGTAGTATAGCTGGATCTTGAAGTAGCACTATTTCTAATTATCTGAGAAAGCGCCAGATTGATTTCCAAAGTGGTTGTACAAGTTTGCATTCCCACAGGCAATGAAGGAGGTTTCCCAATTCTCTACAACCTCTCCAGCATGCATCATCCCTTGAGTTTTTGATCTTAGCCATTCTGATCGGTGTAAGGTGAAATATCAGGTCATTTTGATTTGCATTTCCTTGATGACTGAAGACTTTGAGCATTTCTTTAAGTGTTTCTCTGCCACTAGATATTCCTTTACTGATAATTCTCTGTACCTCATTTTTTTTAATTGGATTACTTGGTTTGTTTAACTTCTTGAGTTCTTTATATATTCTTGATATTATCCTTCTGTCAGATATAGGGTTGGTGAAGATCCTTTCCCAGTCTGTAGACTGTCGTTTTGTCCTGATGACAGTGTCTTTGCTTTACAGAAGCTTTTCAGGTTCATGAGGTCCCATTTATTAATTGTTGATCTTAGAGCCTGTGCTGTTGGTGGTGTATTCAGGAAGTTATCACCTGTGCTAATGAGGTCAAGGCTTTTCCTTACTTTTTCTTCTAACCAATTTAGTGTGTCTGGTTTTATGTTGAGGTCTTTGATCCACTTGGACTTTAACTTTGTGCAGGGTTCCTCCCCTACCAGGGGACTAGGGAAACTTCATAGGGGGAGAAAGGGGAGGGAGGGTGTGACTGGGAGGAGGCTGCAGCAGGGATACAAAGTGAATAAATTATAATAAAAAATAAATGCATTTTAAAAAAAAGAAAAAACATATAGTAGAAATCACTACTCTAAAATATTGACGATATTATTCTGTAGTTAGCTGAAGCTCTAACAAACTGAGAGTAAGAAATGGTAATATTATGAGAGGAAAATGCCAGCTAATGCTTATAATATCGCCTGTTTTATATATGGGAAGTGGTTCTATATAATCCCAGGGCCTCTTACTATACCCTAGATCCCAGTTCTGCCCCCAGAAGCCTCTGTTGGCTTCAACCTCTTAGAGGCCAGAAAAACTTAAAGCAAGGCCATTCCCTTGCAATGGTCCTTCTAAATGTGCAGGCTTTTGAAAAGAGAGGGAAAGCCAGGTCCTTGTCCAAAAACCCTGTACTCCAGAACAATTCCCTAAAAAAGCACTAAGAAAAAATAAGGTCCCAAATATCCAAACTTCAAATATATTTTAGATACTTGAAATAGTTTTGACTTCTTATCACTTACCTGGCTTCATATTTTGTTTTGTTTTGTTTTAGGTTTTAGTGTGGAAGTGACACCGGGTGGGTGGCTCTGTCACGGGCACATGCCTGCTGGCCAGATCAGACCTTTCCAGAGTGGGTTCTCTGTTGTGGCTCCAAAGACAGAGCTCAAACTCAGGTCATCGGCTTTGCATGGCAAGTGCTTTACTCACTCTTATCCTTGCCAGCCCCTCAGACAGGAGCTTTTCGTTTGGTTTGTTTGTTTGAGAAAACAATTTGCCTAAGCTGCATACCCCACAAACTGTTTCCACATACATGTTTCGACCCCTGCTGCTACATACATGTTCAACTATAACTCTACATGTTTTGTATACAGCTTCCCTGACGGAAAGGAGCAGAGTCTGAAGGGGCTTCAGTTAAGTGCTCATTAAATACTTCTGCACATAGTGCAAACTTACTCGGAGCACAAGCTCAGAGTACAAGCTTTGAACTCAAGTGCCAGCCACTGTGACATAAGCCTATAATCCCAGCACTCTGGAAGCTTAAGCGGGAGGCTCATATGCTTTAAACTAGCCTGGGAAATACAGTGAGACTCTCAAAATGTGAATGAAAGAAAGAAGAGCAGGGTTGGGTCGGGTGAGGCAAAGAAGGGCAGGGCGTCAGTGGGTAGGCTTGAAGTTAGAATAACTTAAGCTAACATATGTAAACATGCTAACAAGAGCATGTTTACTGCCCAGCCTCACAAGAAAGAACATTACTAGTCAGAAAGAAAGCCAAAATCAAACAATTTGGAGTGCATCTTCTGGCTGATGTGTACTGCTTTCACATCATCATTAGGTCAACTGTAATCAAGCCATCCTAAGTTGGGGACTGTCATTATCACTGAGCTCACTGTGGTCTCTAATGGAGATGCAGACCGCACCGCTGGTCCTCAGCAACCCTCCTCTGCTAACAGACTCTGGATCTGGTGGGCATGACGCTTGTGAGAGGGTATTTCACTGTAAGGCTGACTTCGACACACAGATCAGGAAAGGAAGGTGGTCATTTTAGAAGCAGAAAGCACAAGTTTTAAAGCTCTGCATTTCCCAGTTAATAGCCAGATGGCCTAGAGCAACTCACCCAACTGCACTGAGGTGATTTGAGTACCTATAATCCTTGGTAATAATGTCTACCCATGCTCATTGATTAGAGGCATCATGTACATGCAGGCCCTGTATGAAGGGTACCTTGGGCCTTAAACCTATAGCAATGCACACCTTTCCGGGAATGCCACACAACAAAGGCAAGAGTACAACTCACTTTATCTACAGGGAACAAACGTTGGTGAGTGCAAAATAGGAAAGGCAACACTTAGCTTTGTCCTTGCCCGGGTGGCTGACAAGGATGACCAGACAAAAAAGACCAGAGAGAGCTGAAGACAAGTGGCGACCTAAGCACAACTACAAAGTATTCTATCGTGGCCAGGACCCTTTTGAGAATAAGGAGTGGAACTAACCTGTGCCAGCTCTGGCACTGTTTTGAATACATAAAGATCCCCATCACTTTATCCCAGGAGATAGCACTCCACAAGACCAAGGGAAAGCAACAGTCTCAGAGGTAACAGGGTGGGGGGGAGGGCATGGGGCGGCGGCTGCTGCTGCTGCTGAAGTAACTTCTGGCCATCTTTTCCCTTTTTGTTGCTTGCCCAAGATCAAGTACTCCAGGGAGGCACATTGGAATGACTGTCCAAGGGAGTGTGTCCATGGCTCATCAGAGGAAATGCCTGACAGTCCTATATGTAGAGCAGAAATAGTCCACCATGTTCGCATGCTATAGTCACTTTTGGTGGACACACTTGTCACATTGTGCTTAGGTGGAGCTTTCAGCCCTTCTCCCTAAGAGAAGAGAAGCTGGTCGCAGCAAGAACTTTTAGAAAAGTAACAAGTCCTCATCCCTGGTGACTGTGATGCAGTAACTGCCCTGGGAGAGTCACAGGGAATATCCCAGAAGTGATGATGGTGATCAGAACAGACATGGGGTGCACGGCAACATCTCTTTCCCCTTTCCCGACTCTGCATCCAATTAGTTAGCTTATCACCTACCTCTTGAACTTGGCACAAAGATTTGCACCTAAGACAAAGTCATATAGAACTCACAAGCCAGCACACTAGTACTATGATGTATGTCAGAAATTTCTTCCACGTGTTCATCTGTGTGTTTGAACACTTGGTCCCCAGCTGATGGTGCTCTCTGGAGAGGCTGTAGAACCTTTGGGACATTCAGCCTGGCTGATAGGTAGGTCACAGAGGGCAGACCTCTGAAGCATATGCACACTAATGTTCTGGACTGAGCACTAGGCTTCCTAGTTCACCATTCTTGACCCACCATGACAAACTGAGATCTCCTGGAGACATGGAGGCAAAATAATCCCTTACTCCATAAATTGCTTTTGTCACAGTGACAAGGAAAGTAACAAATACAGGTAGAGAACAAAAGTGCCTTTTTTCAAATCTTGAATACAGTGTTTTAGTACTGTTACTGTGTCTGGATACATTGTGATCTCTAGGCTCTCTTTATACTATTAGCCTGCTTGTGACTTTTGCTGTACTAGAGTAAAATAGACATGCTTGAGGACTAGAAATAGCCCTGAGCTTTAAATGTCCACCATAAATACCCCTTGACTAATTCCTCAACAGAACATTTAATCACCAATTTAGGTTTAGGATTAGTGAAACACACACACACAGGGTCTATTAACTGGAAAACCTTGAAAAATGCATGCATGATTGAGGGCTCACCTTTGTGCCAATTAAAAGTTTGGTTTAAAAATGGAAGTTGCAAGTTCCTCTCAAAGACTGTCCTACTAAAGAATATTATATATGCGTACATTGCAGCAATAATCTTCATGCACAGTGCTACCTAGATGTGTCACAAATTATTGAAAGATGAAATTAACTAAGCTGAAATTCTTTCTGTGGCAGTTAATTAGCACAAATTATAAAGTAGACTAGATTACTCTTGCCACATTATATGCTCTGGAATATTACCATACCCATTTTTCATGTGTCAGAGAAAAGAAGTGCCACTCTCTTACTATTTAATCTAACCAGTGGTTTTTACTTCTTGGAAAGAATGAAACAGCTACATAAAGTAGTGTTATTATTCAGTTACAGCTACATATCATGAAGAGAAAAGTGTGCCTTCAGTCACTGATACTTCCAAGCCAACTTTTTGTTTAAGTAAAAATCATGGGAAAATGACTACAAGAGATACTGTATGACCCTGAAGAGAAGCTCAAGTTCATGATGGAGCCTGGACTGGCTGGCAAGACTACAGACAGTCACCTCCAGCATTTCCACCATGCACTGTTGTTGACAACTTTGACCGTTTAGAACATGACGGGGGAGGTTCAAGACTGTGGAACCTTACACACTTACACATCACAACATCCCTCCAAGCCAAAAGTTTGTGCCTGTTTTTGTAGGTGGCCAGTTGATGCTGTTTGAGAAAGCAGTTCTAGTTGGCTTACTTTTCTGGTGACAGGATGGTAGAAGCTGTTCCCATATAGCTGCACTAGGGGTGCTCATATTATACACCAACTTTAATTAATGTAAAATCTTCTCAGTTTATTGCAAACAAGATGGCAGACAAAGGACCACATTCCAAAGAAGAATGGAGGCCAGACAGATGGTAAGCAATACTTTGAACCACAGTGAGATTTCATGGCTGTACAGAAAAAGATTATCTAAGTATCTTGAATATGGCATTTTAACAACTTGTACTTTGGAAAATGTAGGCAAAAAATTAGGTCACATATGAGAATAGGAAAAACACCATGTTCTACTTTAAACTGGCTTCATTTTCACTCTCTTTACAAAAAGGAGGAAGAAAAAGGAAAGAATATGGGTGTGTTCTTACTCATCTCCTTCCTGTAACCGTTCTTACCTCTTTGCCTCAGCTTAACTTCTTATTTTCTAGGGGTGTGAGGTGTGTGTTTGTGTGTTCATATGTGTATCCGGGTGTGCACACAACCATGCATGCATTGATCCACAGAACACTACAGGAGCGATACTGTACAACTTCCAAGACCAAGTCTAAACAGGCTGTAATGTATTTCTTGCAGTGGCTCTTTTAGGACAGACCCTCTCAAGGCCCAGTTAGGATGGCAGCCTACATTATGCCCCCTGGGGGATTGGTGGGTGGCTGTTTGGTCCTCTGACTATCAGTCCTTCCTGGGCTTCTAGTTTGAGTATGGTCACACGAGTGGTCATCTCAGAAATGGAGCCGAGCACTCTACTGACCTCCTCAACGTACTATGTACAGAATACAAACCTTTTGAGCCCCAGCTACCTGCTGAGCTCAACCCTAGACTCATTGTCAAGCCACTGTTTGGGAGAGGTTGGCTATACAGAAGTAGAAACTGCTTTAGACAGCTAGGATCTAGTTACCCCTGAGTTATAATATGGAAAGGAAGGACACGCCAAGCATTTTCTACATGCTAAACTGTAAGATTTATGAATGTAATAAGATTCATGGAAGAACACTGATTTAGATAGTCTTCTTTAGGAAGGCCCCAAAAGACCAAACTAAAACTGAGACACCTGAGCTGCTCTAGTTCCATGTCACCAAATCCAAACTAGCTTGATTTTCTGACCTTCCCAGGTACCAGGAGAGAAGACAGAACAACCCCCAAAGGGCCAGTTTTATCATGGAAGGAAGGCTGGAGTGACTGTGTACATGGTGTGATATGAGTGTAGACATCAAAGCACATCTTGTAGGAGTTGGTCCGCTCCTTCATTCTACGACATGGACTGCAGGGTCAAATTCAGCACACTAGCTTACTTGGCAGCAAGCTCCTTTACCTACTGAATCATCTTGCCATAGTTGTTTCTGAGTTTTTAAGAAAGGGTCTCACTTTACAACTCAAGCTGGCCTTAAACTCAGCACCCTCATACCCCCACCTCGCTATTTCCTCATTCTCACCTTCCATGCCCCGCCCTCCCCTCCCCCACCCTCCTTTCCCCCTACCTCCTACTCCCCACCCTCCCCTTCCCTTTCATCTACCATTCCCCACCCCACCCACCCCTGGTGCCACCACAGTATAGTGTGTACCACCATCCCATCTTAAAAAAACTGGTTTTTAACAAACCAATAATAAATATAATAATAAAATAATAAATATAATACTATACATTATACTCAACTAGAAAAGCTATAAACTTCACAGAATTTGAATGGTACCTTGCAGCAAAAGTTGCAAGTACTTATTTCTGTAAGAGTTCCTAATATTGATTAGGCAATTAGTACATGAAGACTTTGGGAACTTGTTCTCAGAACATGTAAGATTATAATTTTGTTTTTTTCAGAAGGCAATGATAACTGAACTTACAGCCATGTAAATATGTTTTTAAATGTTATTATCCAGTAAGACAGGAGAAACAGCTGTATGAGTAAAATGCTTGCTGCTTACACATGAGAACCTGAGCTCACATCCCCAGTGGCCTGAGTGGGGTGACAGAGTCAGGCAGATCCCCAGGTTTTGATGGCCAACCAGCCTAGCAAGCTTCAGGCATGGAGAGAAAGAGAGACCTTGTCTCAGAAAATTAATGTGGAGCCAAAGAAAGGGCTCGGCAAGTAGAGTCATTTAACACCACACCTGATAACATGAGTTCCTTCCCTAGAACCTACACAGTGAAGGAAAGGGCAGACTCCTGTAAGTTGTCCTCAGACCTCCACACCTGCACACCTGCACAAATAGATGGATGGATGGATGGATGGATAGATAGACAGACAGACACACAAAACTACTCATGAGGTGGACAGTGATAGATCAAAAAGGCTTCAGTCAAGCTCTGGTCTCCACATACACACACAGGCAAGCATGCCTGTACGCATCACATGTGCACACACATTACTACTCAGACAAAATCATCTATGGTTTACTGATTCCTATTACGCCTCCAGATTTCAGGACACAGGTTTTTCCACTTTCCAGCTTAACTCTCTGTTTCTACAAAGCAAACAAGATAGAAGCTTCTGGAAGTATGATATATGGAACTATTAAATAATACAAGAGCTCATGTTTCTCCTAACTCAAAATTTGGTTTCAGTTTACAAAAATGAAAATCTAGAAACCATATATTAAGCAGATTTTTCCTCTGTAAACAAAGCTTACTTGTAATAAACTACATGTGATATTCAAATTTGCTTGTTCATAATAAAGGTGTTTAAAAATACATGGGTGGAATTCACATTTGCAGTTTGCAAATGGAACAATAAAAACATTCAGGATTAATAATTAATATGTGACTGAAATTCAGGGAGAAGCAAGTAGAAAACTCTGAAGAGATGCTCTTTTTATTATCTGCCAAGCCTTAGATCATCCTAGCTAGGCAATGTGGGAAAGGTAGAGTTCGTTAGTTAGAGATCTGAGATGAAAGATGAACGGATGTTGCCTCCTCTGTCAAGGTCACTGGTTTGAGTATAGCTCTCAAAGTAAACAGCTGACTTATTGATCATCCCACTGAATTATTATGGAACCAGATGCAACAGACGCACTCTGAGCAGGAATACACAGGGCTGATCATGAAGGCAAGTGCCCTACACCGCATGCATGAGGTAGTCCCAGGTGTCCTGCCCAGCACTGGGAAGGTCCCAGAGCAGCTCAGCCAGCCATGCATAAAGTCTCTCTCTCTGACTGCAGCTGAGTGGGGCTTCCCCATCTCACAGTCTCTGTCAGCCCAACCAGCATCAGCTAGTAGGAACACTTGAACCAAAAAGTAAATGCCCACTACATGGACAAGGCCCAATTCCTTAGATGTTCTCTCAACCGAAGAATAGGAAAATGTAGTACATTTACACAACATTAAAACAAATGACATCATGAACTTTGCAGGCAAATGGATCGAACTAGAAAAAAATCATCCTGAGTGAAGCAATCCAGACCCAGAAAGCAAACATAGTATGTAAGTGGCTATTAGCACCAAAAGGATAAACACAACACAATCCACAGCCTCAGAAAGGTTAAGTATCAAGGAGGGCTCAGGGGGCCGGGGGACGGGGAAAGCAGAAATACACAAATCTCACTGGGAAGGGGAAATAGAGTAATAGATTTTGCTGGTGGGCTTGGGGTGTGGTAGGAATGGGAACAGGAGTCAGATTGAGGGTGGGAGGAATGAAGGGAGAGAGTACTGGGAGAGACGACTGGAATTGGGGTGATATAGAAATCTAGTGCAGAAGACCCTGGAGTCTACAGGGGTGGCCCTAGCATGGTTTTCTAGTAATGGGGACATGGAGCCTGGACTGGCCAGCTTCTATAACCGGCAAGATTTCTAGTGGGACTGGGACACCAACCCAGCCACAAAACCATTTACCTACCATTGGTCCTGCCTATAAGATATGCTGGGGGAAAGGGGGCACAGAACGTGTGGGAGTGTCCAACCAATGACCGGTCCAACCTGAGGCCTATGCCACAAGAGGAAGCCTACTTGTCACGTTGCCTGGATGACCAAGAACGAGAGGCAAGACATCCCAGAGACCCAGGATAGAACCAAACTCCTCTAGTAAAAAACATATCAATGAAATGATCCCTTATGATAGTCTGCTATACTCGTAGATTGGTGCCTAGCGTAATTGTGAACAGAGAGGCACCATCCAGCAACTGATGAAAAGAGTTTCAGAGACCAAGGGAACCCCGCAGAAGAGGAGAAGGAAGAATTGTCGGAGGCAGAGTGGTTGAGGGCAACACAAAAGCACAGCCCACAGAATCAACTAAGCAGGGCTCTTGGGGGCTTATGGAGACTAAAGTGACAGAGACCTGGATGGTTGCTTAGCGTGGTGTTCTTGTGGGACTCCCAACGATGGGAGTGAGGCTGTCTCTCACTCTTCTGTCTGTGCTTGGACCTTTGCCTCCTATTGGGTTGCCTTGACCAGCCTTGATATGAGGGCTTGTACCTAGTCTTATTCCAAAGTGTTAGGCCATACTCAGTGGACATCCCTGGGAGGCATTTTTTTCCTTAAAGGGAAGTGGAGGGGAGTGGACTGGGGGAGTGGGAGGCAGGGGAAGAACTGGAAGGAGTGGAGAGAGGAGAAACTGCAGTCAGGATGTAATGTATAAGAGAGAATAAAAGGTTATTTTAAGTGGTCTAGACTCATTTCTTAAAAGACAGTCACTTAGTGCTAAGACCATACCACGAATTCCACATGGATTCCAGAGAGTGGTGGCTACCCAGTCCTGATCGTGATCCAGGCTTGACAACCAAACACAGATGACTGAGGGTAACAACAACCACCAATAATGGTCTTCCATTACTACTCCCTAGTGTGGCTATGACCTGGTGGCTTGGCTTTTGGAACTCTCACTTGCGGTAGGATGGAGATATGAATATTTGCCTGGAACACAATGACTAGCCAAGGTCAGTGATTCTCTGGGTATATCTTTGAGTAGCAATGACATCTGGGAACCCATAGGAAATGCAGATGTCTAGGCCCACTGAGACATGCTGAATCATAAATAGAGCGCAAGGAGTTTGGGATCAGAGGCACCTGCATTTTAACAGGCCCACTGGGTGAGTCATACAAAGCCTGAGGGCTGCTGAGCGAAAGCATTGCTGCTACTGTTAGACAGCCTACCTCGTTTCTTCTACACAGTGAGGATGACCATCACCATAGCAGGGCTGGCTCAGCCAGCACTTTTTTCTATCTAGACCATATGAAAGGGGACCAGAAGATGCACTAACTCATGGTTTGGAGTTTATTATGACTGAGTCAGAAAAAGTGTCACATTTGTAGCCATTCAGGACATTGAAACATTAAAATGAGTTTCTTCTCAGAGAGAGAATTTTATTTTACATTTATCATAGTACATTTTTCTATTGCTCATTTAAAAAGTTTCCATCACTTAAAATAGATTAGGGGGTCAGAGCTCTCATAAAAGGATGTTAACAGAAATACGTGAATTCCGAAAAGAGCTCACCACTCTAAACTCTGGCTCGCCGTCTAACTGGACTGAGAATAGGCAGCCACCTAACATAGGCAGGCCTCTTTATAGCCAGGACCCAGGCCTAGGCCTTGGAAACCCCAGTGGATGTTATGCACAAGGCCTTAACAGCAGAGGGTTCTATAATGCCGTTGCCTCCCAAGGGGACACTTGCCAGGAGTCTGTTCAGCCCTGCTCTTACCCTGGGCTTAGGCACTAGTCACATGTCTATTCACTCTTTGACCCATTCCTGCCCTTTCTCTTAAAACTACCTTTTCCAGACTCAGTTATCCATTAACTCCAGCTGTACCCAGTGGAAGATGGAAGGAGACAGGAAGGAAGACACCAGGGTACCCCCTCCATCTCTCTGCTACAGAGGGTCTCACAAGTGTTGATGCTAAGGTTTGAATGTGAAGTCCAGGCAAACTTCCTCCAGGGAGTATTTACCAAGAGGCAGGCTATCTCTCAGAGAAGATTCATCTGTGCCCTCATGAATGAATCAATACCCCTCTCTCTCCTACCCTCTGATTTTTCACCATGAGATGCTAGCTTCCTGAGCTTCAATTTCCCAGATGCCAGAGCTGTCAACTAAATCATGTCCATTATAAGTTACCCAAGAACAAAAGAGACCAAGACAAGTGGCTTTGTGCTTTCTGTGGCTCCATTTTTTCAGACAGCTTCTGCCTGTGGTCTCAGGCACTTCTGGCTGCTGCCACACAAATTCTTCTCATGTCCCCTGGTTGTAGCAGCATCCCTGCTTTGTTCCACCAGCCTTGGTGGTATTGGGAGTTCAGTTGTTAATCTCTGAGCGACCTCATCATCTTCTATTTGGCTTTTCACATCTTCCAAAGATCTTCATAACTAAGTCCTTGTCTTAAAGTGCTTGCTTGGTCCATGACTCATGAGCTGCTTTTCATGTCTTCAATCTTCACCAGGCCCTAGCTGATGTCTGCCCAGCTGACTCAGCTCCTCACCGGAGGCTTTTCTTGAAGGCATCCTCTCTTCCAGGGTGTACCTGTTCATAGCTAGATCTTCAGTTGGCACGCTTTTGAGCAGCCAGACACTGGACCATGCAGCTACGCTCCAATGCCAACGCAAGCCCTGGCCACCCACACTTCCCTTCTTCTGGGACTAGTGAGTATCTGCCATTCATTTCACTTTTAAATAGGCATGTGCCATTAAACCAGTGTCTGAGAAGATATGGCAAAAAGAAATTTTAAAATCCCTAAGTAACTGGCTCCAAACTCACCTGCTATTTTCACAACTTTCTACTTTCTTTTGGCTACAGAGACACAACAGATGCACAAATGAGAGTCAGAACACAGCGTTCCAGAAAGTGACTGTGTTGGGCAACTGCCCACATGAGTGCAGTGAGGACATAGAATGACAAGTACTTCCTCAGTGCTTCTTGTTTTATGGGCAGATTGGCCTCCATGTCATGCTTGCATTTCAAAACAAATCACTGAATTATCCCTAACAACCAATCTTAGAACATTCGATTCTTTTAATTAATGTTTTAAATTAAAAAAAAAATAAAGAAACTGCATATGACAAATACTCCAGTACTGCTGAGTTGGGATTGGAGCCAGCGTGTAAGGACAAAGAGGCTCCTATGCATACAGCAATATATTCATACATGTTTTATTCTGCTCTGAGGCTTTTAGAAACATTGCTAATGCCCATGAGGTCTTACAGACTAGAAAATAGCATGGGTTTCTGTAAATGTTAAGTAAACTGCAAAAAGTGATTATCTTAATATGGCCCTTTGAACTCTTTCATTCCTTCTCAGCTATTCTCAGTTTGCCCTTATAAAAACTCAGGCAGCTATCTTTTTTAAGAAGCACATTAATAAAAAGAAAAAAGAAAAGAAAAGAAAAGAAAAGAAAAGAAAAGAAAAGAAAAGAA
>NW_026594377.1:2127116-2140482 GCF_907164565.1 Psammomys obesus | reverse complement strand
AAAAGAAAAGAAAAGAAAAGAAAAGAAAAGAAAAGAAAAGAAAAGAAAAGAAAAGAAAGGAAAGGGATTATCAGGTCCCTTTCCCGAGGCATCTATCATACAATGCACAAAGTTACTGAGAGTTTGTGCCAGGGTGCCTGGGCAGCAAAGACGGCTCACAAAGTTGCCAGGTCTGAAAAATAATTACAAAGGGCCCCAAGATGCCACAAAAGTGCCCTGAGGTCAACCTGGGTTGCTTACCTAAATCCTACTGTTCCTCTGGCCACTTATATTTGTCTTTCATGTAATTCTATTACTTTAATATTATCTGTGGTGATGTAGAACCCCAACAAAAATCTGTCTGTATAAACATCAGTGTGAACTACAGCACATTTTAAAGAGACATGGTTAGTTTCCTAAACTGCTCATTAATTTCAAGTTTCCACACAACTAGCAGTAATTCGAATCACTGTGCTTTAATTTTGACTTCTCTTATTTCTTCCATTCATGGGTCTGAAATGGGAAGTCAGCAGTACCAAGGTCTTTACTATATGCAATTTTTCTTTCTTTCTTTCTTTCTTTCTTTCTTTCTTTCTTTCTTTCTTTCTTTCTTTCTGAAAGCAGTTAAGAGAAAATAGTTCAGAAGTCACCTGGTTTCTTTCTCTGCTTTGCCACTAACTTCTTCCTCTTCAGATCACTTTCTCCTTAAAAAGAGAGAGCATTAAATTGAATAAAGTCACTGGGGCTTGCTGGCCAGTCAGCCTAGCCCCACATAGAGAGTTCTAGACCAATAAGACAGCCTATCTCAGAAAACAAGATGGAAGGCTATGAAGAATAAGCACCTGTACCTAGGTGAGGTGCACTAGCACACACAAGAGTATAAACATAACAAATAAAAATTAGAGGAGACAGACAGACAGAAGACATTTAATTCCACAATAACCTAAGAAATGTATATTTAACTCAGGATATGATTAAAGCATTATAAAACAGCTAGCATTTAAATTCAATATTTTTCAAGACTGTGTTGCAATTTGAGGGTACAGATTGTGAATTACAATGTCAAGAAAGAAATGTAGAAGATATGAGATTGCCTCAAAATCACTGAGATTTCACACAATATAATGCACCATGTTTTATATGTTTTTAAAAAATGTGTGGAGTCAAAAGCCTTTTTTTCACTAGAGAAAATTTGGTAATTTCTAAATTATTTTCCTGCCAACATTTGAGGCATAAAACACACACACACACACACACACACACACACACACACACACACTACATAAGACTTCATCCCGTCATAAAGCCATTAGCAATAATGAAAAATGATGGCATTGTTATGCTTCGTTTATAGTTTCTTCTTAATAAAATGAAAACCAAACAGGAAAACACTCTGAATATAAAATTTTAAAGATCTTAGAGATACAAGACCAGTAGTAAAAATATGTGTCTAGAGCCTGGTTTTGTTTTTAATGTGCTCAAAGTACATTAACGTTGCCAGTGGCAAATGTTAAGTTTTCTTTTCTCTAAGATACCACAAATTTAGTCAACTTCTGGCCCAAGTCACTGTCACAGGGAATTTGGAGATTTCATAATATGAAACGATTTTTTCGCTAATCCAAATTAGAGTTTACACAATTTGTCTTACAGATAACCCGTGTAGAGCCTAATAAAGCAATTACTGTATAATCACTTCTTAAGTCAGTAGCCTTTCTTAATCCAACTTGACTATTCATTCCACAGAACTCAGTTAGCAACAGATGAGTTATGTTTAAAGAGGAAAATTGCATCATTTATTGGGTGTTTGACCATATGACCTGAGCTTGTGGACCAAGTAGCAAAATCTAGGCTGTTATATAGGTATGTACTTACATACCAAAAAAAAAAAAAAAAAAAAAAAAGCAAACCATTTCATAAAATATGCTGATGAAATGCAAGAAATGCTAACCACAATCAAGAGTGAAATACTTTATATTATAGGACCAATGAAGAATGTTCTTTTGGGATGGACAGCATCACACTTAACTGGGGTCCAAAGTTAGCGTTCCCTGTTGTAAGACTTCAAATGTTCACCTTAAAAGCCACTCTTAGCTGGTTGCCCACCCCTAAACAGGCGTCAGACCAGTCTGGCGTGTAGCTTACTAGCCACTGTTTCAGACTATTATGAAATTCTCTCATAGTCATTCACCTACGTAATGACCATGTTCCCTCAGTAATTCCCTCTAGGGAATCCTTGTGTGCGCTATGTACCACACGTTTCATGAAAGCACGGGGAAATGGAGGGCACAAGTGTGGTACCCACACCAGGGGCATGGGAATAAACCAAAATCAGGTTGTTCTCCAGGGATCGCTGCTCACCACGAAAGAGTAAGACTTGATATGTACCAGAACAGAGACTGTGAAATGCCCTGATGAGTCCAGCCATTCCAGACACATGTATTGAAAGCAGACTCTCAGAAAAAGTATCTAACACCCATGTTCGTGGTGGCACTACCACAATGCCAAAGGGTAGAGACAAATCAGAAATCTATCAGGAAAGGAGTGGGTAAAGACCGTGGTAGACATGCAACAAAATATTACTCAGTCTTACTAAGGAAAGGTATTTTGACACATGCTACAAAGTGGATTAGCCCTGGGAACATTATACTAAATGAGATAAGCCAGTTAATAACGTAGTGGCAGTTGCCAGGACCTGGGTGGGAAAATGAAGATTATTGCTGAATGCAGAGGGGGCATAGCTTCAGCTTTGCAGGATGGAGCCTTCTAGAGATGCACTGCACAGCTTGAATACCGCATGTCATAGAACTCCCTACTAACCTGGTGAATGCTAAGGGCATTTTATCACAGTTCTTAAAAAGCTTAGTTAGACACAATTCCTTTTTTTTTTTTTTTAATGGTAAATGAGGCATAGAAGATTTAGTCTTTTTACCCCTTATATAAATCATCGATAGCACATCTGAGCTTAGGAACTAACCTTTTTACTTCTGAGCTGTGATATTAGAAATCAGACTCACTGATAGCTTTGCATTCGACTCTGACTGAACTTGGGGCTAGGAGGTCATGATACTCTGTTACCATGCTGTTCTTTTGTGACTGTAAACTTAGCGTGGCATTCTTTCTTGTCTACAAATCACCCTCCTCCTCTACATCTCAAGATGGTTCATCAAGTGCATGGTGCATGCTGCTGAGCTGACGATCTGAGTTTGATCTCCAAGCCCCACATAGTGAAGAGAAGCGTCTCTCAAAAGCAGGCGTGTGCCTCTTCCACATGTAATGCATGGAGGCTGGAAAAGTCCAGACACTTGTCCACGGCAGTATGCTCCCTAAGTGATAAGCTGGGCTTTGAACCTGGGCACTGTGGGACCAAAGCCCTTATCTTTAGGCACTATAGGTCAACAAAACAAAACCAATATGAGCCACTTACGCTCCTGCTGCTGCCTGGGCTGCTGCTGCTGCTGCTGCTGCTGCCGCCACACATGCATGTGCCACCGCTCTTGATGCCGTTTTGTTGACACTACCCAACGTTGAATAACCATTTCTTTTCATTTTTTTCTACTCACTAAAAGGCCAGCGACTACTTTGATCAAAGCCCCAACTCCTCCCCTCAACATGAGGATGAAGGCATGGAAATTGTTTTATTCTTTTAAGCAAGTAAAAATGGTACACTCTACCCCAATCATTTAGGACCCTCAAAAATAAATGAGAGCATGCAGGAACGACAACTGGAGAGTTATTTTTGTAGCTTTCATTCTTTGCCTATGAACTCACCAACCTTTCTCCATTTAACAATTAGCTCATTGAAATCAAAGAGGATGCTGTCTCATGCTCTCACAGGATTCTGCCAGAGTGCAGAGAGCTATTACTCCTACGGTATAGGACAAAAGCTTGGCTCTGTGCATATCTCCGTTGTCAAAGCATAAATTCCTCTACATCCTCCAAGGAAGTGTTACTTCCAAAGAGGAAAGAGGCAGTGTCGACAAATGAATCCTCGGGGAGCAGTTGGGACACTGCCGTGCAGGCAGCCACAGAGCGAAGGAATGCAGGTGCTAAAACCAGAGCCCGAAAGACACTGAATCAGCTTTAAAGTAGTGTCTTTTCCCAGCCCGGAGTCCACACAAAACACCCGGAAGCACCTCAGTTTAATCTTGGAAGAAACATTTTAACTGGAAAGGGCAAACAACTGTCAGCAATGGACAGTTGGTCATACTGAGGTTGAGCTCTTTCCCAGGTTATGAAGCCCCAACAAAAGCATTGTGTGACCAGATTCTCCTTTTTCTCAACACAAGGACAATCCACAGGCTAAAAATACTCCACAAAAGGAAAAGTTGTAACTCTATAAGGATGTTTGAGAAATAGAAAGGAGGAGGCAGGAAAAAATCTTACCAGTACCAAAGGGACCGGTCAATATGAGGTCACATATGATTTAATGTATGAACCAAAATAACCCAAGTCAGGAAACCAGCATGTAGCTCAAGAGGAAACTACCAAAATGTTAAGTGGGATTTGACAAAAGTTTTCAAATGAAAACATTGGTGTTGAGTCTAGGGAAGTCTTGGTAGACAGATCAAGCGATTCTATGTCTAAAACCACTGTATAATTAAGAATAGCAGCAACTCATTCTTCAGTTGAGTGACATCTAGGTTGTTTCCAGATTGTAGTTATTATGAATAAAGCTGCTATGAACATATTTGAACACATGTCCTTGTTGAGTGGTGGAGCATCTTTCGGGTGTATGCTCAGGAGTGGTATAGCTGGGTCTTGGGGGTACTGCTATTCCCAATTTTCTGAGAAAGTACCAGGTTAATTTCTAAAAGGATACAGAAATTGTGGTACATTGCAATACTACTCAGGTATTAAAATCAAGGAAATCATGAAAGTTGCAAGCAAATGGATGGAAAAGATCATCCTGAGTGAAGTAACCCAGAACAGAAAGACACACATGGTATATACTCAATTATAAGCAGGTGTTAACCATATGATACAGGATAACCATACTAAAATCCACAGACCTAAAAATGCTAAATAAAAAGGAGGTGCTTAGGGAGGGCACTGAATTCTCATTCAGAATGGCAAATAGGATAGACACCAGAAGAGGTAGAAGAGAGGGAACAAGACAGGAACCTACCATAGACGATCAAAGGCTCCACCCAAGAGAGGATTGAAGCAGATGCAGAGACTCATAGTCAAACTTTGGGCAGAGTCCGGGGAGTTTTATGGAAGAATAGCAGAGAATAGAAGGACCGGAGGGGACAGGAGCTCCACAAGGAGACCAAAAAAGCCAACAAGTCTGGACCCAGGGGTCCTGCAGAGACTAATGCACCAACCAAGGACCATGTATGGAGAGGCCCTAGACCCCCTGCTCAGATGTAGCCTATAGGCAACTCAGTCTTCATATGAGTGCCATAGTAAGGGGAACAGGAGTTATCTCTAACATGGACTCTGACTTGATAGTCTAGAGCTAGATGGTAGGAGATGAGGGCTCCCCCTTTCTGTGGACTAGGGGAGGGGACTAGGGAGAAGAGGGTGGGAGGGTGTGACCGGGAGGAGATGAGTGATGGGGCTACAATCAGAATATAAAGTAAATAAATTATAAAACATAAGAGAACTGGAAAAAGAAGAATAGCAACTAGGGAGGCAGAGACAGGTGGATCTCTGTGAATTCAAGGCCAGCCTGGTTTACAAAAGCAAGTCCATGACAGCCAAGGCTATACAGAGAAACTGTGTCTCACAAAAAAAAAAAAAAACAAACAAACAAACAGCAAATTACAATTTTTGTTCAAATGAATAACTCTGTGAACTCAGAGACCCAATAAAACCAACAGGCCATCTGTCTACCTATTATTTCCTTTAGCATTGCCCAGTGTAAAATGGTAACATGTATGTTCAGTAGGTCAGAAGTCGGAGGAGGTACACTTACAATGCATGTATCAGAGGTGGCGTCATTTTGACTTCAGACAATGATCAACAGCAGAAGAGTAAATAGAGAAATGGCTTAGTAGCTTAAGCTCCTGCTGAACAAGCTTGAGTTCAAATCCCTACCACGCACCTAGAACTCAGGTACAACAGTGTACCTGTAATCTCAGTGGTGCGGGAAAGAGTGGAAATAGGAGACTCACTTGAGCTCCTTGTCAACCAGCCTCATCAAAGTAATGGTCTCCATGTACATCAGGTTTTTAAAAAGAAATAACACGGAGACCAGTCAGTGAAGGCATCTGCCGTCAAATGCTGACCTCTACATGTGTTCACACACCCACTAAACACATATGCAACAAACACAAACACCCACTTACACACACATCATACACACACACAATTGCCTACAGAATAGGGATCATTCTGGTGTGTGGGGGAGCAGTTCTCTGCAATTATGAAAATTAATACACTACTAAGAGTATAAAAGAAGGCCTTGTTAATAATTGTACTGATACTATGGTACAAATGTGACTGTCACAGAGAATGTGTAAAGTCACCCTCTCAAGGGCCACTTACAAATAAAACCAATAATGGAGAACTAGACAAACTTAACTAACAGGATTTTATAGATCTCAAAATTATCTTAAAATCGTATGAGATGTAAATGATAAAGATTTTCACAGAGCCTGTGGTGGCTTAACTTGGCTCAGTCTAGAATCAGCTACATGGCCGGGAAGCAGCTGGGCTCTCCCATGAGGGGTCTACCTGACAAGATTATTTGAAGTAGGAAAACTCAAATATGGGTGCCACTTCCCAGTGGCAGCTTGGGGGGAAAGGAAATAGAAAAGGGAAAATGTGTTTTTTGCCTGCTCGCTTTCACTCTCAATAGCACTTTCTTCTTCTCTGTTGCTGCTGCATTCCTTTGCTGATGCCAGACCCCACCTTCTCCAGGCTTCTTAGCATAGACTGAGTACCAGCAGCTCTTCAGGAATCTGCTAGACCTTTGGCACTGCATTGGGACTACTGTGGCATCCACCCCGCCTTGTAGAGTAAGCAACTACTGGATCTGGTTTTTCCAGTGTGAGACAGCCATTGCTGAACTACCCAGACCATCCTATGTAAGCCATTATAATTCATTCCATTACCTTGAAAAGTCTATTCATCCCATCAGCTCTATTCTTCCAAGAACCCTAACACAGACTGTGGTACCAGGAGAGGTAGCTGCCCTGATAAACTAAGGATTTGGAATTATTTTGTTGCAGGAGTATGGAAGTCTTTGACTCACTGGGCTAGAAAAGCTTTTAAGTACAGGAAGAAGGGTTTAATGGGATATTCTAATGGGAGCAGTAATGCTGAAAGAACAGTGGAGACCTGACTCATGATGCTTCAAAAAGGAACAAGAAATCTCTCAGGAACTTGGATAGGAGCCATTTGTGTAATATTTAAGCCAAGAATCGGGCTTCATTCTGTCCATATCCTGAGATCCGAAGTGAAGATGAACTTAAAGATAGTGGACTTATTTGTTTGGCAGAAGAAATTTTAAGGCAGAATAGTATTCAAGTTGGTGCTGAAGAAGGAATTATAGATCATAGACAGGCCAACATCATTGTAAAGAGGACTTCTGCACTACACTGAAACAATAGGCTTGTTTGCCCTCAGGAGAAACACACAAAGCTGATACAACTGTGGTCGTAAGGGGCCTACCCACATCTCAACCTAGCAGCGCAGCTTGGCAATATCACAAAAGTCACCCACGTAGTACTGGTTTTGATGGCATGAAGGATATAAGATTGAGGTGGTCATGGAGAGCATCTGAGGCAAGGCACTGTGTGGCAGGGTTGAAGTCTCTGCAAAGAGGTCTTGAAAGGCCATTGAATAAAGCTGTAAAGGTGAGGCCGACGCTGCAGAAGAGACCCCAGAATATTGGAGATGCCAGGACCATGGGACATCTGTCAAAGAACACTTCAGCTGTGGAACAGAGCCAACCTAAACTTCAGAGAGAAATTACCTGTGCTATAGGTTGAGGAGTATGGCTACCTATCCTAGCTATTTGTAAACCCGTTTACATTCCCAAGCCAAATGCTCAGAATAGAGCTACAGGCTTTGGTGTTTACCCAACCGGGGATTGGGTTTGCATTGGTGGTGTGATTGTTTTGTCCTGACTTTCTCTCATAAAATAAGAATGTTTACTAAATGTTATTACGTATTAGAAGTACATAGCTTTTTATTTTATAGGAGCTCATAGTGCAAAGACCTTGAACTTTTAAAGTGTTAGCATTTTGTAAGACTGTAGAGACAATATTGAATGGTATGAGTCAAACTTGAGACTTTGGGGATAAGGGCGGAAGGTTGTGGCTTAAAGTTTGTGTGTCAGATTGGCAAGGGGTGCAGCTGATGGTTCCTTTGTCGGCTTAGCATATTCTAAAATCTCGTGGGAAGAGAGTCTCAGTAAAGACTGTTTGGATCAGGTTGGCCTGGGGCATGTGTGTAGAGCGTTTTGTTGATAGGTTACTTGAAATGGGGAGACCCACCCTGACCACTTCTAGTGCCATGGACTGGAATGTGCGCTGAGTGAAAAGCAGAGAGCCAGCAAGTCATGGGGAAGCATTCATTTTATTCTTTCTCTGCCTTTGACCATGGGTGTAACTAGCTAATTCAAGTTCTTGCTACTTTGACTTTCCCTCAGTAATAGACCATACCCTGGAGCTGTGATTAAGCTCAACCATTCCTCCTTTAAGCTGTTTCTGTTGTAGTATTTTAATCACAGCAACAGAAAGAGAACTAATACAGCTCCATACCGAGAAAAGATGAGCAAAGCAGAGAAAGGAGTTGAGGAGGAAGGAAGCAGTCTCTTTGGTTCTGAAGTCAAGCTAAGGAGTCACAGTCCTCCCCTTGGTTTTTATGGGGGTTTGTTTTGTATTGTTTTGGTACAGGAGACTAAACCTCAGGTTCACACATGCTAGGTCACACACAGAGCAATTATCATCCCAGCCTTTATTTTTAGATTTTAATGGTTGAATTATGCAATGGTTTACTTCATGCAAGGTGCAAGCATATGAGTTATAAAGCTGACGTAGTTTGTCACCTCCTAAAAACTTCATTTTGAAATTTGGTCCCCAAAGCAACAATGTTGAAGGCCCTGGGCCTTCACTGTCATGAAAGGATCTGTGTTTTCCTCACAAGGGTGAGATAGTTAGTTTTCCTGGAAGGGGTTTTGCTATGAAAGAACAGATTGAGGGATGCCAAGGTAGCTAGGCTGATGAAGGTGCTTGCCACAAAGCCCATTAACCTGAGGTCAGTCCCAGGAACTCATGAGGTGGAAGCTGGGAACTGACTCCCGAAAGTTGTCCTCTGACATCCACCCAAGTATTATGGCACTCAGCACCTTAGATAGATAGATAGATAGATAGATAGATAGATAGATAGATAGATAGATAAAGAAATAGTTAAAAATTTAAAAGCATGCCTCTTCTACATGTGAGTTTGGCCTCCTCATCTTCTGTGGCCTTTCACTATTATAACCCAGCTTGTGGCCCTCATCAGAATCAAGGCAAATGTCAGCCCCATGCCCTGTAATATCATAGAATATAGAGCCAAACTAAAATTCTTTCCTTTCTAATATACTTATAGTATTTTGTGACTGAAACAGACAATGAATGAAGCCAAGCAATCCTATCAAATCCGTCATCCACACACCCACCACCGCTCCTTCAGCTGGAGGAGCACTGGGACTCCCATCCAGGTGAGGCAGGAAACTCTAGCAGGAAAGCTCTTTGAAACCCATCCACTGAATGGTGACTAACTGAGATTGTAAAAGGAATCTCTTATATGTTGCACGGATGCAACACCTGCCTATGGCTGAGGCGGAAGGGATTCTGATATAGAGCCAGGCGTGTGGGATTCAGCCAGCAGGCAAGTTCCCTCCATTCTGATGATGTCCCAAACAAAGGTGTAACATCTAATCCCATCACATACCACTAAGCAGACTCAGACCTGTTGTTTAGCTGCTTTGGGCTTGTTTCTTCTTCTATGCCTAATCGTCTCCATCATACAAGAAAGAGCAAGTGGAAATATAGAAATATATTTAAAGCTAACTATGTACGCTGTTTGCATGCCTATAATCCCAGCACTTCAGAGGATGAGGCAGGGGGATTACAAATTCAAGAAAAACCCTATCTGGGTGGGGGGAAGGTGAGTGTTGCTGCATTCTTGCTTGTCTATATTTTTGTTATCATTTTTTCTAAGGTGCATGTGGTACACATGTATGTCTAGCCATCCATATGTGTGCATCCTTCATGTGATGACCAGAGGACAATGTAGAATGTCTTCTTCAGTCACTCTGGACCTTATGTTTTTGTCATAGGACCTCTCACTGAACCTGGAGCTCATTAATTTGGCTAGACTGACTGGTCATCTAGCCAAATCTTCTTGTGTTTACCTCTCCAGGGCTAGGACTACAGGACACATATCACCATTCCCAGCTTTTTCACATCGATACAAGGAATCCAAATCCAGGACTCATGCTTGCTCCTCAAACGCTTTGCTGAGTCATTTGGTTGGCCCTATTTTCAACATTTTTGAGACACTGGTAGCAAGTTAAAGAAACAGAGTGAGGGCTGGATTCAAGAAGATGCTGTCTTGTGTTCTAATTAAAAGTTTACAGACAAGTAGGTGTATTTTTAAAGAGCAAAGTAAACTCCATCTTTAAGTCTCTGGAAGACGAACCTTCTGCTCTTGATGTTACTAATCATTCTCATATAACAAATATTTGCTTAAATAGCCATGGTCCCTTATCCAGGGATGCATTCCAGAAATGCCTTATATGGTGAGTTCATTCTTGTAGAAACATCATAGTATGGACCTGAACACAAAAAGACAGCTACAACCTCACTAGCCACAGAATTCTCTGAGGTCATCTTCGTTGACACAGTCAGCCTTTCACTCACAGACCCTTTTGTGACACATAACTATACCTGTCATGCTAAGCACCAACCTCAGAGCCAGGAGTCCAGTGACAGGAAACAACCATTTGCTTTCAAGGGTTCATGTTCTGGTAAGAGGAAGAACAAACAACTGACAACTAAACAGGAGCTGGAGAGATGCTCAGGCGGAAAAACGCTTGCCTTGAAGGTATGAGGACCTGCATTCCCTCTCCAGAACCCATTAAAAACAAATAAAACCCAACAAACTATGCCAGCAACGCCACCACCACCAAAGCACAGACTCTATTTTGTGTTGGTCGAGTACTGCTGCGCATGGGGCCGACTCTGAAGCGTTGTGGATCTATCACTCCAGTATCACCCCCTGGAGGAAAATTATTTTTGTTGTTGTTGTTTTGGTTTTTTTGTCTTTCTTTTGAAAGGTTGAGAGAGCACGTGCATGTTTGTGTAGTGTGTGCCACCGTGCTTGGATTTTATTTCTTTATTTTTATTACATGTTTTTATTTTTTAATTTTTCATACAATATATTTGGATGATATTCTTTTTTATTATTTTTAGATGATATTCTTTCACCTTCCCTAACCCTATCCCGATCTCCCCACCTCCCTCCACTCCTAACCTCACTACAGGACACTAGAAACCCCCTGTTCAAACCGCACCTCACAAAGTTCCTTTCTGTCCCTCTCAACTAGTTCCTACCCTACACTGAAGTGATCATGGCCTTGACTCCTGTTTATTATCTTCCCAGTACTAAAGCATTGCCTATCAAGTTCTTTGTAAGGGGGTGTGTGTGTGTGTGTGTGTGTATGTGTGTGTGTGTGTGTGTGTGTGTGTGTGCATCTGTGTCCTATGGCAAGGGATTTTCAGTGTTTTTGCAGCTGGGAACTATCTGCTGGACTCATGAGGCAGCAAACAGGCCAGGATGGCTGGATATTCAAACTACAGTCTTCCAGTGGGGGCTCAGTGCTCTCACTAAGAAAACATTAGACTTTCAAAACTCAGTCTGCCTCAAAATATTCTGAATTGGTGAGTGGAGGGCTTTGGCACGGGGACTCTTCAGATTGCCTATATTGGTAATGTTTAGCTTAGGCGTCAGCCCACAGAGGCTGGCAGATATCCTGGGGTAGTGCAGAGTGAAGGCCTTCCATCTCCCAAAGACCCCTTTGGAGAATACTCACTCAGGCCAGCAACTAGGCCAACACATGGCCATGTCTAGGTTGGGTCCATAATTAACCACAGTTTGTTCCATTCTCACATCACGGCTTGCAAGGAGACAAGCTATGTAATTCCCATAGCTTTGATTCTTCCTGCTTAATGAATACTTCTAGGAAAATATCCTAGTAAACCAGCTTAATCTATATCCCTGGAAATGATCTGTCACTTCTGACTAAAAATATTAAAAACCTCGAGAAAAGCTATAAATTAATATAATTGTCTCTGTCATTCTATAAAAATGCATAATTAAAAATTAACACAGCTTGACTATATCGCAGGAGTAGGCAGGGTTTATAATTCATGTATCAGGAAATAATTACCCACTGAGAGTCCATTCAGAATAAGCTGCTGCAGCTTGACCTCTGGTTTACTTCACGGCACATACCATCAGGCAGTAAGATCATCTGGAAGAAGGATGGGGTCCGTAGAAGACATAGATCACCTTAACAATTATGTACTGGAGACAGGAAGCACACCAAGTTTACCATCAGGGCTTCTCCAGAGGAGGGAGGGGACCCGGGGACCCAGCTACCTGGGATATTTCATTCCTTTCTTCTTCAGACAATTTGGAGCAGAAAGGACACAACCCTAGTGAGTATTAAATCCATGGAAGGGGAAAAGAGTACCTGTTGTCTTTCTCTCTCTGCTCTTCTGTCGGGAAAAAAAAATATCGAAGAAGCGAGAACATGTTTAGAGAGGGGAGGATGCTTCATTTAACATTTCTTGCAAAATGTGTTAAATTGGGTAGGAGGCCTATAATTACTTCTTCACAGTGCTGTTTGCCAGTTTGAGAAGCAATTCTCCTGCACTCATCATCAGAGTTTGTTCTGTTTTATTAATACTGGAGAACCAACTAGAGCGCTGTTAAATGCTTTCTGGGTTGCCTATTGCATGGCTTCCCTCCTTTATTCTGTGGCTACACTAGCACGTAGAATCTGGTTCCCAGAAATACTTCTAGAAGAATAGAGGGCTAAGACACTCTGCCCATCTTTAAGGAAAACTATCTATGTGGCCTCTGCCTTTTTCAGACCTCTGTCAGTGTCAGAGAAGGTTGGGGGTAAATCTTTCTGTAGTCCTTTTGTTTCTTAATAGATGTTTTTGGTATAAACGTGTTTCAGAAGGTAACAGAACTTTTGGTTCTTATATGCCTGTAAAGGATAGCTGTCAGTGCTCACATTTCGTCTAACCCCAATATGAAGTAAACTGTCATCCGCTAATGCGACTGAACTGTACTCCAGGGCACAAAACATCAATCAATTAGATAGATAGATGATAGATAGATAGATAGATAGATAGATAGATAGATAGATAGATAGATA
>NW_026594377.1:2123313-2127106 GCF_907164565.1 Psammomys obesus | reverse complement strand
ATAGATAGATAGATAGATAGATAGATAGATAGATAGATAGATAGATATCCTTCAAGAAGGTGGGGCAGGGAAGAAGTAGAAAAGGAGGCTGAGCAAGGCTAAGCAACACAGTAATAAATTGCACAAGCGATGGCTGCTGTGATGAAATCCAGAAGATTGAATCCTGTGTGCTGACTGTCAAGAAGTGGTGTACGCCATGGCTTCTATTTAAAGAAGCGAACACTGCCAAATAAAGCTTAACCTTATCTGGAAGCTTTTACAGCATAAACCCCAAATCAGCAATGCGAGCACACTTAAAAATTCATATTTTTTTCAGAAGCTTAATTGCCAAATGTGTCATAAGCTATAAAAAGAATGAACGTGGAGGAGAAAATGCTGCCTGGCACCCTGCAGATTAAGCGGCTGGCGTACAGGGTCCTGACAGGCTCCTCAAAACTGACTCTGTGTGGACCACGCTGCTTGCTTGTAGACCAGACTAACAAACTGGCATGCCCACAGGGCTCGCTCTCCTGCTCTTTGTTGTGAGGTTTCAAGTCCTTCAATCTAGAAAAGGATAAATTAACTATGTATAGTGTCATTGAGCTGCCAGACAGTTGTGATGGTCAGTTTCCCAAAAAATTCACCCCTTCACCCTGAAGGCGGCATCAGCTCCCTGGGCTGGGTGGGAAGCTACACGTGCAAGGACAGAGAGGGAGCAGGGTATTGAAATTAGGGCCAAAGTGTGGATATGCCTAGAGAGTGTTCCTGCCAGAGTATGATAGTTTGATACATGTATACAATTTATAATGATCCAAGCAGGTTAACCTGCTCATCCATCTTTTCGTACATTTATTATTTCTTTGTGGAGAGCACATTTAAATTTCTGTAGCTCTCTGTGGTTGGTGGGGTGGCAGGCACCACCCAGCCGAGTGAATGCTGAGGCCTGTCTTTTATGATACTTGAGCCCAGAAATTTCAGCACTCCTGTGGCAGCCTCATAAATAGTCAGCTGCGGTTTGCCCCGCTTTTTACTGGCTGTGAAGTCGGAAAGGAAGCCCTCTAAGCTCTTTCTGTCCACATCTCCAACTGAAAATTGAAGTTAATTCTCATTGCCATCCTAGTGTCCCTGCCATCTTCGTGCTTATCTCCAGATATCAAAACCCATCTTAAAGATTACCCATCCAGGACTGGGGAGATGGCTCAGAGGGTAACAAGCTTGCTGCACAGGCATAAGGAACTGAGTTCAAATGCCCACACCCACATGCAAAGCCAGGTACAGTGGTGAACCTTTGTCATCTCATGCCTAGCCAAGCAGAGACAGGAGGATCTTTCTGGCTCACTGGCCAGCCTGTCTAAACAAGTCGGGACTCCAGGTTCAGTGAGAGATACCATCTTAAGAAATAAAGTGAGTAGCCATTGAGGAAGGTACCTAATGCTCGCCTCTGGCTTGTACACATGCATGCATACATGTGCACAGGAACTTGTGTGTCTGTATGTGTATAGAGAGAGGGGGAGAGCGAGAATAACCTATCCATTCAAAACACTCCTCACCTCACCTTTAGGTCAGCTCTCTGTCCTGTATTCCCAGGACATTGCCTGATTACTCATTCTCTGCACAGACTTGTTCTGTCTGGAAGGTCTTCTCTGTCTGAATATGTTTCACCTCACCTAAGAGAATGCAAGGTCTTACCATTAGGTCAACCATGGTTTATTATTATGTAACTGTTATATATTATTACCTTATATCTTAAGCAAAGTAATTTATTCTGCAATAATAGAATTTTCTTTTAAAGGATTAATATTTCACATTCGCAGATTCCTTATATTCTCATCCTACTCCATACCCAAATAGCATCGAAAATAAAGATGGACCTAACCCTGCTCAGGGCACTCATCATCAGAACACAGTCATAATTACATGTCAGTAAGGATCGGCAGCCTTAGAGTAAATCTTTCCTTCTCCTCTCAGCTGCTCTGTGCCCCCAAGTAGATGACGGAAACTTCTAAGCTTCAGTGGGGATAAACTGAGGGGCAATTAATAATTCACAGGATTACCGTAAAGATTAATTGAGATAACGTCTACGCTAAGCACTGGGCAAGGGTCTGCTTTTTCCTATAAGCATCGTCTAAGAAGAATTGCTTTTGGCAAAGAGAAGGAGAAACAGAGAAGGGAAGGGAAGGAGAGAGTGTTCACTGAGTCAGTCTCGCGTACCATGCTAGGTTTTCCTACACTATCTACCTATGTTAAAATCCATACCTTAAGGTTATGAAGCGAGATGGAAGCGCTGGGGCATTCTATGGCTGTAAATACATGCCAGGCCTCCAGACGCGACTCTGCCAGTGCACAGGTGCTTTTTGTTTAAATTTAGGGGGTTTTGTTCGGTTGGTTTTGTTTGGGGATTTTTTTTTTTTTACTTTGTTTTGTTTTCTTTTGTTGTTTTAGACAGAGTCTCATATATCCCAAGCTTGGCTCAAATACACGGAGTAGCCAAATACGACCTCAAATTGAACACATCACCACACAGTTTCTGTGGTGCTGGGGACAATAACAGTGCTTCGCACCAACCCCCACTCTGCCAGTTGAGAGCTTCATCCCATGTCCCGCAGTTTGTAACCACAATGACCTACCATATCACGACCACTGAGTACCTCTCTTCCCCTGTACTCCTACATTGTGTGGTTTGGGAATGAGGCTTGAACCAAACAGCAGACATACTTAACTCAGGCTGCTGGTCCCCAGACCTCAAGCCCCTGAGCCAGGTCAGCAAGAGTCCCAGGTAACGTATTCAGTGACCACACTGTTGCAATCTGTTTTTCAGCCCCAGTCAGATCCCACCTGTTAAAAGATAGGCACCAAGTATCCCTATGGCCAAGAAGTCAGACAAGTGGCCCGTTCATGCATCTGCTAGCACCGCACACCCATCCCAAGGCGTGGACTTGATAGATGATGTCTGCACATCTTCCTCTTGGAGTACTAAAGCTCACTGCTGAGCATTCTCATTTGTCAGTCTAAAGGTCTGAAGGAACACCCTTTCTGGCTTGGGTTTATTGTCCTGTTTACAGAGTAGAAGACCAAGCCTGAAAGTTAAAGCCAGAGTGTACAGTTCCCACACTGCCACATCAAATGCATGGGTGCTGGGGCTCAAGAACAAGACAGTGAACACTCTTTCTTTCCTTTTATTCTTGCAATCAGAGCACTGCTTCTGTTTCATATGAAGCAGTCATTAGTATATAGGATGTTTACTGATCTCCAACAACTGTTCTGGTCATGTCGCTCTGTTTACCTGATAGCATCCAGACTATTTAGTCATCTCAAAATTTACCCGGTGTTCTCCCATGACTCTCAACACACCTGACCCCATATTTGTGACCACACAGAACCTGTCTTAGGTAAGTCTCTATTGCTCTAATAAATACTATGACCAAAAGCAACTTGGGGAAGAAAGGGTTTATTTCACTTCATAGATTAGAGATAGTTCCATCATCAAGAGAATTCAGGGTGAGAACTCAAGGCAGGAACCTAGAGGCAGGACAGAAACAGAGGCCATAGAGGAACACTGCTTATTGGCTTGCTCTTCATGGCTTTTTAAATTTGCTTTCTTTGTCCAACCAGGACATGCAGGAAAGGTGCTGCCCAGAGTGGGCTGTACCCTCCCACATCGATAATTAATCAAGAAAATGCCCAACACATTTGCATTTGCCTGCAGGCATTTTTTTTCAGTTGAGGCTCTTCTCCCAAATAACTTTAGCCCATAGCAGGACGAAAATAATAATAATAATAATAATAATAATAATAATAATAATAATAATAATAA
>NW_026594377.1:2116497-2123303 GCF_907164565.1 Psammomys obesus | reverse complement strand
AATAATAATAATAATAATAATAATAATAATAATAATAATAATAATAAAAAAAAACACATATTTGTGTCATGTTATCTCTGCCCCTTTCTGTAAGTGTCTCTGTCCCTATGAACCCCTTCAGATTGTCATAAATTTGCTCCATCTCTTGAATTCCTAGAACCCAAACTTCTCATATCTGAACCTGTCCTTAGATATTCTGGTTATGGACAGGCTTTCTCTCCATTCTATAAAATCTCTTCAGTTTAAGAAAAGTACAGTATCTTCTGGGTAGCTTGTCTTTGCCCTATGGACATTAAGCAGGATTCTTTTCTCTATCTGACAACTGCTTTAAAAAAAAAGGCAGAGAATTTCACTTGCATCTTACCCCCAGGAGTATAAAGGACCTGACAGTACATATTTGTAAATGAACCTCAGCTTCAGACCTGGCTCATATCATAGATTTCCACAGTATTTTCTTTTTGACTCACATGTCTTTCTGACTTAATATATTTTTTCTGGCTATGTTGCGTGCATTTTTATTTGGATGGAGGGAGGCAGTGGGAGAAAGCTCCATTCATTCCTAACCATTCCTGGCATGGACAGACTTTTAGTCCCTGGATGAAAAGTTGGCAAGAAAGGCCGTCACATGTTGGTGTTTCTGTTACGGAAAGAGGTGCCCAGAGGTGTGTGCAAGTTCTCTGGCTGCCACTGCCATGACTAGCCAGGACTGAGCCGGCCTTCATATTGTCTATACAACCACAGTGAAGCTTGTTGTTCAAGTGGCATGTGCTCATTTGAGTCATCTATGTGTGGGAGTGTGCCATACAATGCTGGAAGCCCACTCAGTTTTCCTTCCTTCTTTACCAAGAGAAACACATCTTTGCTCCAGGAAGCAATATATCCTTTCAGAAAGAAAATGTACGAAGGAGTTAGGAAGATGGTTGAGTGGGTAAAGGACTCACTGCAGCAAGTATGAGGACCACAACAAGTAGGATGAGCGCCAGCATCCATGTAAAAATGAGATGGTATGACAGCACACCTGCAACCCAGGGCTTGGGAAGTGGAGATTGTCATCATCCCTGGAGAAGGTGGCTAGTTTAGACAAATAAGCCAGCTCCGGGGTCAAGAGAGAGACCATGACTCAAAGTACAAAGTGGAGATAAATCTAGGAGCACACCCTACACCAACCTCTGGCATCCACACACATATACATGGCTGTATCCACACATACATGTGCCTACACACACACACACCACAAACATATGCCGGAGCAGAAAAACAAATAAAGCAGTAAGAGCAATGAATACGTCCTCTCTGCAGCTGAGTGTGGTCCATCAGGGAGGACGGTCCTGTGCCACACTTCTGGCCAGTGAACAATCTGCCAAAATCTATTTCGGACCTTCGAACAAAACCGTTGTTGTAATAAATGTTGAACACTGATTATCCAAAACTTTGAAATCTAAAATGCCTCAAAATCCTAATGCTTTCTAAACTATAAACTGATATCACATGAGTATAAAATTTCACACCAGACCCGTGTGACAGGTCACAGTCCAAACACAAGCTTAAAATAATGTAATCATTATTCCAGATGAAAACACAAATCTCCCAGGCCTTTGTGACTGCGATGTGTCTTTTTTTAATATGTCCATATTCCCCCTACATACACACACACATGCACATACACAAATAGCAATCAAGTACCATGTACCCAGGCCCCTATGGGAACAGCTCCCCACAATACCCTCCAGACAATGCCAGGCTCTGTGTGCATTACTCACAGTATCATTTTGGCTTGCTTTGATTTGAGTTTGTTTAGTCCCTACTCTAGGATATAAAGATGTTACTAAATATTTGGCAGGGCAGATGGCTCAGTTGGTAAATGGCCTGAACCTGAATTCTGATGTCCAGCATCCACATAAAAGCTCGGTGTGCTCTATTATCTGAGTGCCTCAGAGGCAAAGACAGCTGGATTCTCAAGGCAGACTTCACTGCAACCAATCTTGTCAATTAGTGAACTCTGGGTTCAGTGAAAAACCCTGCCTGAAAGGATAAGACGCAGGGCTGACGAGATTGCTCAGTAGTGGGTAAAGGTGCTTGCTGCCAAGACTGAAAACCTGAGTTCGATCCCCAGGACCCATGTGGTCAAAAAGAGGCTGTCCACTGACATACACACACACACACACACACACACACACACACACACACACACACACAATGCATGTATTCACATAATAAATAAGTAAACAAATAAAATTTAAAAATAAGGTTGAAAAGTTCTACAACACTCAGCAACAACCTCTGGCCTTCACACACACACACACACACACACACACACACACACACACACACACTTCTAGTCTCAAACATTTTTGGATAAAGGATACACATGCTCTAATAGAAAGAACACAGGGACTGGCCTATATATCCTCCTGTCATGGTTTCCCCATCTTACTATCCACGAGGTGGATGTATTGATAGGACAAGGGTCATTTTGTAAACCTGGGGATAACAAAGGATGCAGAGCAAACAGGTGAAAGACGTTGAACCCTGGTGATGTTAGAAAACTGCTTCACTGGACCCCACCCCAAGTGTCCCCCGCAGCCAGGGGGAAGAAGAGCCCTGAATTTACTTCTAGCATTTCAGATTTAGCATTGCACACAAGCAACCTCCATCCCTAACAATGACAGAGGTCTGTGTTTAGTCATAAGAAAGACAAATAAGGTGTGATCCAAGTCTATAAGAGTTGTTATTTATGAGGGGAAATAAGCTCAAGAACAATTTTAATAATTCTAAATGTAATATGACAGGTGTGTGAGCCATAGCTGGAGTGCTCGAGGGAGACTAGAAAGAAAGATGTGGAGTTAAAAGCATTTAAATTGGGCCACATGGCACTAAAATACCACATTTGTCCCACCTGGAGAGACACTGCGCGGCCTGAGAGGACACATCCCTATGGGTAGAGCAGAACAAAATGCACATCTTAGGGAGGACTGTCGAGCTGTAACCGTCATTCTCTGCATGGGGCTGAGGAGAGCAGCTGGGCCAGAGGCATGGGGTGGTGTCACTTTGACTCCCTCTCCCTGACGCTCCTCTCCCAGACATGTATTCTTGGTGCTCTAAGAGGCAAAGCTTTCCTCTGTCTCTCCCTAGAGGTCACTAGCGCTGTCGGCTTATGCCTTGAGGTACCCCTGGCAAAGCGGCATCACACGGCAGGGTTTGAGTTGAAACCATTCAGTCAAACCCTTGGTGAGGGTCTGGGCCTAGGCCTGTCCTAAGTAGCCCTGCTCAAATGAGAGCAGCAGCTGCGAGGAGACAGCTCCATCCATCCTGAAGGCCTCAAGCCTCATCTCCTGGAATAGGAGGGCCTGCACAACGGAGAAGGCACGTGTAGCGCTTCACAGCAGTTTTTCTGGCTGGAAATACAGGTCACTGGAGCCATCAAACAGGGCAGCCAGCATTTTCCCACACTGTTGGCAATTCTGCCACCCTGTGACATTCCCCACTGGGTTATACATTCAAGTCTGGCACCCCGAGCCATGTGGAGGATATCGGCCATGTCTTCTTGTAAGAAATAGATCATTATGGCCCATTTTCATTATGAAGGACATTTGGGGCTCACTGGAGAACCACATATAAGTAGGGGCTCCTGTCTCCTAGCTGGAAGCTCGTACCTGCTCATCAAGGTGCCTTCAGTTCATCGTAAGATTAAAATGTTACAGGCAATCCCAGTGTGTGAGCACAGGATCAGAAAAGGAGGGAATCTCAAGCCCCAAGATATTTATTAGATAAGCCTTCATGTCCTGAGCCAACAGGGTGGGAAAGTTGGGGAGAGGGCATTACTGGACACGGAGAGTATACCTCCCTGAGGACTCAGCCAGTGAGGAATCCAGAGGCCAGGGAAATGCTGTCAGGAATTGAAAAGCACTGTTTTGAACCAAATCAGCACGCCAGCCATTTTTGCCTTTTGTCTACCCTGACCCCTAGCTTCTCCACACCCTAAAATAACTCCATCTCTCCTTCACCACTGAGACTCCAGTATTTTAATGTGAAGTGAAGATCACAACATTGCTTGCTGACAGAACTTTCAAAACCTGCTGACTACATGCTGACCTCTTTCCCTTTTACACTCCAAGTCTCTAACTCACCAGTCACTTTTTTTTTAAGAGAAAAGGTTTATTTGGTTCACATTTTGGAGATTTTGATTCTTGTTTCTTGGTTGGTTGGTCTCATTGCTTTTGGTCTTATGGCAAGCAGTGCATTATGGGAAAAAATATAGCAGAGGAAGCTGATGTCCTCTTGGTGGCTGGGAAGCCAAAAGAGAAAAGGAGTTCAGAGTTCCAGAATCCCCATGGAAGGCAGGTCCTAATGATCTAAAAGCTTTCAGTAGGCCCCATATTCTAATAGTTTCCATTGCCTTCAGATAAAGTCCTGGGCAAGGGACCAAGGCTTGAGCTCATGAGCCTTTCTCACAAGTCACTTTAACAGAAGGAGCCAAACTTCATGTTCTGCTGAAACCGCACAGGCTGCCCCTGACAACAGAGCCCCATACAACTCCATATAATTTTACATTATGGCTCGGGGGGGGGGGTGGATTTCTACTACCTGGCTAGGCTACCAGAGAATCGGGATGTCAACTCCTCCTTCCTCTTCAAAGATATGAGCATTGGTGGCATCATTGGTGCCACCAATCCTGGTCTGGAGCCTTTCTTCAAAGGCTACTTGGCCTTCCCCATAAACAACACTCTGGAGAGCATGTCTTCTGGACGTGCTGATCACACCTGAGCTCCTGCTAGAATCTGAAGCCCTCGTCCTATCCTGACCCATGGACCTTGGTTAATATGTATGTAAACCATCTTTCTCACTACCAAATTAATAACTATAAAAACAGATTTAACCCTAAATGAATGGACTGCAGTAAGTCAACTGAATTCGACATCTGTAATCTAAGAGGTTAAATTTGAAACGATAACGACATCTTCCCATGCAATCCATGGAAAACACATTTCTGTCTAATGAGATGGGAAACACATACAAATTAATATATGCAAATTAGTTTTGCCTATTTCTTTTGCATAAAGTCAATGTTTCCATGGGGTATTAAATATATCCCTTAGCACATTAATTTCAAAAAGACAAAATAATGGCTATAGAAACAAATTTCTTGGCACATGTGAGTTGTAAAACTGAATATTAAAGTGTTGTAGTTAACTGTCTACACGCGCTGGGTACTGGTACCGAATAACTCCTGAAAGCAAACACAGATAGAAATTTTATATTGATTTTTTTACCCATAATTTAAAGTTGATTAATTGAGTCTGCCTTAACTTCAGTTCAATGAAAGCAATTTGTTTACATTTCAAATGGGTTTAAAATGAGTTTTTATTTACCTACTTGTTTCCTAATTAGATGTGAAAAGAACATAAAAACCAAGAAAGCAGCAAGAATAATCCAGCCTAAGGCAGCTCTGCCTGTCCTGTTAACTGTCCTTTTCCAGGGGGAAGCCTGGGCAAGAGCTCAACGCAGGAACCCGGAAGCAGAAGCCATAGAGGAATGCTGCTTACTGGCTTTCTCCTCATGGCTTGCTCAGCCTGCCTTCATGAACCACTCAGGTCTACCTTCCTGGGAATGGTATCACCCATGGTGAACCGAGCCCTCCCATATAATCAAGAAAATGCTCCACTGGCTTGTCCACAGGCCAGTCTGATGGAGGTTCCGACTTCCCAAAAGATGCTAGCTTGTGTCAAGTCTACAAAAAATAAAATAAAATAAAAATAATAAAAAAATAATCCATCAGGACAGTGGGCCACAGAGGCAAAATACAAATGCTGGTATAGTTCCAAAGCTCTCCAACCCCATTTGGGCAGCACTTCTCCAGCCTAGGGCCCAAGGCTGATTTCTGGAGCAGCAGGCAGATAGGTATCTGTGTCTACCTGCTATAAGCTGGCTGCCTGCCTCGCAGCAGGCTCTGGGGTCCCAAGGTATTTCTCACAGTCAAGACAAAAGGTGGAACACTGGCCTCGACAAAGCAAAACTGTCCCTCAGACACTCACATTTGGGTTCCAAAGGAACCCCAGTTCTTTGATGTGCTAAATAACATGAGAGGCATATTCTCCCACTGTGACATGGAAAGCCAAGTACATATCAGCGTGTTGATCGGGAAACAGTGAGGGTAGGTGTAGCCATTTCACAGATCTCCTCAAGCAACTAGACTATCTGGCTTTTTATCGGCTGTCACTACCTGCCTCCAGCTCCTACGCTGGAGACATTAGGTGAGAAATCCGAACCTCTGAAGACTGAATGATTTTCATCATCTACTAGCATAAAGAAGACCTCTTCTATGTGCATGACCATCTTGTAGACATGCATGTCCACCTATGTGTTTATCCAGTTATGTGCAGATCCAACTAATTAGGTTCCTTCCAATCCTGTGTTTTGGAACCCTCCATCTTTAAAAGGAGTGGCGTTCTGCACCAGACTGTGATGCAGAGGCTAACTGAATTAAGATTAAAATTTAAGATCAAGGACTGGGGTGATAGCTCAGCAAAGAACTTGCCAAGCAAGCATTAGGACCTGAGTTCAAGCCCCAGCAGTCACATAAAAAGCCCTGCACAGTGGGGCACACTTGGAATCCCACGACTGGAAAGGCAGAGAAAAGAGGTTACCTGTAGTAAGCTCTGGCCATCCAGCCTTGACAAACAAACTGTCCCCAGACAAATAAACACACAGAGTGGAGAGCTCTTCAGGAGTGATACTAGAGGTTGTTCTCTGCCTTCACTTACACACACACACACACACACACACACACACACACACACACACACACA
>NW_026594377.1:2089066-2116487 GCF_907164565.1 Psammomys obesus | reverse complement strand
ACACACACACACACACACACACACACACACACACACACACACACACATAGTTTAAGATCGATCTTATTTCTCTTATTTTCAAGCCCTGATAATTGGGAGGGGACTTTTGATATAATTCTAAAAAGCTGAAAACAACGTCATATGTGTGCTTGATATTTTTAACATGCTAATGACGTGGAAGTGATCCAAAACAGCAAAATTGTTTAAGTGACGCCCATTAGAAAGGTGTCATTATTACTTAGTTCACTGAGAAATGTCTTGTGTTTACACTCTCTGAATGCATGTATTCAGCAAACGGCGTAAGTAAATGTTTATCTAGAAGCCACAAGGCCAGGTGACTGTTATTTCTCAGGTCACCAAGAGGAGACGATGAAACTGGATGTATAAAGCTGTCACCGCTGTAGCGTGCCACCAGGATAAAGAAAAACTATGGAGGTAGGGAAGAGAGGGAGCCAACAAGCTTGCTCTTTGATGTGCAAGTGCAGGGGTCACAGCTAGCTCCTTGAACACTGCAACTTTCTTTTTGGAAAAAAAGCACCTCCTGTGAGACGTTTATAATTATTTTAATGATACATTGCATCACTGAGTGGTACCTTATGTAAGGAAATTCTGAAAGCACTTTGGAAAGTCCAAGTGGCTATATAAAGAGCTGTAAACAGTCCTGGCTCCAAATTTAAATGAAAATATAAATACTTAGCTTGAAATAGACCTCTAACCTATATTTTCCCTTGTAACCACAATCTATCTTTGACAAATAAAGATACCTGTTTGGAGGGTACAAGGCTGAGGCAGGGTCTCTCTGTGTAGCCTTAGCTGTCCTAGATCTCCCTTTGTAGACCAGGCTGGCCTAGAACTCCCAGAGACCCACCTGCCTCTGCCTCCAAAGTGCTTAGATTAAGGCATACACCATGACTACCTGGCCTAAAGAGAGATTTTTCAAGCAGTAGGACTTAAGAACACATAGCCATCTCTGCTAAAGGAAGGTCTCAAATCTCCCATTTTAAACACTGTTCAATTTTCTGGCTATTTGTGCCTAATGCAGGACTTCTCTGTGTAGCGCAGGCTTGCCTTGACCTCACAAAGCTCCTGTCTCAGCCTCCTGAGTGCTAGAATTATAGGCTTGAATCATCACAATGCCTGACCCAAAATTTTTACATAAGCCTCCATGCCAGTTTGGCATTTTCCACTCACCTTATCAAGAGATGCCAAAGGATCCAAGACAGCCACTATCCAACAGCACATCTGTATAAATGTTTGTAAACTCAGCAGCTTAACACACACACACACACACACACACACACACACACACACACACACACTTCTAATTATGGAGGTTGGAAGTCCAAAGGGGGACTCACTCCTGAGCTAAAAGGCTGAGAGAGCAACACATCCCTTCTTTTGCCTTTCCCAGATCCTGGAGGCTGTCTATGCTTCCTATCCCAAAGTCAGCAGAGATGGGTTGAATTTTCCTCACCCTGCAGCATGACAGTTCTTTGATTTCATCATCACTTTTCTTCTTTTGACTCTTTTTAGAAGTCTTGTGATTACCTCATTCCCACCTAGGCACACCTTGAAAGATTCCTTTGATGTTATTACAGCCTGAGAATTAGGATGTGGCCATCACTGTGAGGCCAGGATTCTGCCCTCCATAAAACTGACATCTAATAAATAAGTGTCCACAAATACAGCGAAGGAGCAGTGGGTTAAAATAAAGCCACAGAGACGGCATCTCTGATACTCCAGGTCCAATCATCTTGTGAACTCAGTATAGAGAAATATATTATCCAATGTGTAGCATGTCTGTCTGGCATGACTTTTGAGGAAGGTTATAGGGCTAGTCCAGGAACTCACCTGAGGTGGAGAGGGCCATATGTCTGTGGTTCCCCATGTTGCAGCTTTTAGCTAGCACTGGATATCTCTCTAGACCCAGGAAGGTGACTCTCTGGGTCTCCTTGTCTGTACCTGAGTAAAATTGGGTATCCCTCTTAAGCACTAACTTTGTTCTTGGCCATGCCTCCATCTATCCGCCTCTGTTTGCTTCTGTGTATGTTGACCTTGATTGCATCTTTATCTAAGTGACTACTTTAGACCAGAAATGAGTTCAGAATCCTCATCTGACAAGATGGAAAACTTTCCATTTATCACTGGTATAGAATCCCAGGGCACTAAGCTACAGGAGGTTCTTTGTCAGTGCAGCCTACCTTCTTATATTCATGGTTGGGAGCTGAGCCTTTGACAGCTGAGCCATCTCTTCAGCCCACAGCCTACCTTCTATACCAGTTAGAGACAGGTGAGCTCCAGAATGCAAGCTATCTAAATCAGTGCCCATTCCCTGTCCAATACACAAGGGATGCTGCTGGAAGGCAGCTTGATACAAGCCTGAGATGATGCACCATAATCTGACTTACTAAGGCTCTGGGAAAGGGTGGGGACAGTATCAGGGTCATAGAAAAATTGAGAGAAAAGTATGGAAAGTTCCAATGTACCATTTACCCCAGTCAACATATACCAAACCTCCTCCATTATTATCATCCCTCACTAGAGTGCTAGGTTTTTGACAATTGATGAACACGCTCTGGCATACTTTAACCAAACTGCCTATGTTATATTAAGATTTAATCTCAGCCTTGAACCCCGTATGGGTGCTATGGTTTAGATTGCCACTAAGTCAAAGGATCCGGTCCCCAGCATGTCACTATTAGATGATGCGTTTCTGTAGGAAGTGGGCCTCATAGATATTCTTAGGTTCTTGGGGTCTTTGAAGGGGTTACAAGTGCCTCCCTGGGTAATAGTGTAAGTGGTTTTGCTCTGATTTATACTCTTGCCATGATATACTGCTTCATTAGAGGACTCCAGAGTTTCATTATAATGACAGAAAGATGACTAATGCTGTGGTTGTGATCTCTCTCTCTCTCTCTCCCATGGTGGGAAAGAAATGGAGCCAGAACAGCTCAGTTCCTGGCAGCAGGACAGTGAGGTTCTCACTGTATGTAGTTCTCACATATGGTGGACCAGGAAGTATGGATGGACTGGAGCCGATGGCAGACCATAATGTGCAGTGAGCCACTTCCTCCAGCTAGACTTCAGCCCCTAAAGCTTCTGCAGCCTCAGCAACAGCCGCCAGCCAGGAAACTAGTGCCCAAAACGAGCCTGTGTAGAACAGAGCAGATTCAAGCCAGAACACCGAAGAAACACCCAGGGAAAATTCTGGGAACTTGACGTTTCTAACAAAATACTAGTAATTCTGCCCAAGATGCCTGGAAATGAAAAAGCCATGAAGGTACATGGATTTCAAGTTCATTGTAAATGATTGAAATTTAAAGACAGGTGGACTCTTCAACAAAATATAAAAGCATTAGAGATGAGAGAAATGGTTCAGCAGTTAGGAGCACTTACCACTCCTTCAGAAGGCCTAAACCCAGTTTCCAGAACCCACAAGAAGCAGTTCACAGCCCCCTGTAAGCCAGCTCCCGAAGAATCCAGTCCTCTTCTGACCTCCATGAGCACTTTCACACACACATGCACATATTACATATGCACACACACACACACACACACAGCTAGACAGACAGACAGACAAACGTCATCATCCATGCCATCTACTAGTATAAAACCACTTCCATGAAACTGATAAAATAATTTCTTTTCAGGGAGGGAGGCTTTTCCTTTTGTGTATGTACAGTGTGGTCAGTCCAGGAGACCTGAGGGCATCTACTTCCTTCCCGCCTCCTCACAGGTGAAATTCCCTCACGGCTGCCATGTGGTACCCTAAACACCCTGCCCTGCCCGCCCCTGCACTCCTAGACCATCTCCTTCACCCCACATGCTCTTGTCACACTAAATAAAAGGGAAATCAGTGTGTACTTCCTGAAGACTCTAAAAAGTGTAGAGTCTCTGTCGTAATATCCAGGGGTTTCTGCTGGCTTCCTTGACATACTCTGGGAGACTGTGTCACATGTGGATTAAGAGCCCACAGCTTGGGACCAAATACTGGTAAATGTGCGCTCCAGCACTGCCCACACACATCACCTTGGTGAGTGACTTAGCCATTCATTGCCTCAGTTTCCTCATTGGTAAGACTGAGCAGCACCTATCTGACAGGGGTATCATGAGAGTTAAAAGATGTGTCGATGGAAAGTATTCATTATAACAGGCAGGCAGAAAGCCCTATAATGATTTCTGCACTATTTCAAAAGAAGTCTCACTTTTTACAGTCATAGTTCAGCTATTGGGGAAAAAAATGAATACACCCTCAGATCAGCCCTAAAAATAAGTGGTGAGTATGAATCAAGGCTACAAACAGAGGTTTGTGCTGCCAGCGTGATTGATGCAATCACAGAATGATGGATTTCACAAATCTGAAGATGTCCTCACCCTCACTGGTAGGAGGCACAGTCAGAATTTCATCCTGTCCCAGGTTCTGTGAGTTTCGGTCTGACTTTTAATCTTATTTGCACAGGCTCATACTAATCTGAGCACACACACCCTCATTGATTTAGGCGCCACTAGCTCATTCCACTGCTCAGCCCACGATTTGTGCCTTGGTAGAATAAAGTACTATTCATTCACTAAAGAGGCATGTCACAGCTGCATAAAAAGGTGGCTTGTTAATTCATTTCTTGAGTGTTAATACTGTCTTAGAATTTTTACCAAAAGTTCTGCAATGCTTTTAGGTATGTATTACTGCACTATGGAAAGAAAAAAAATCTCACCCTTTTCTGCACTCCTAAAAAACTTAATTTGCTCACCAGCAAGTATCCTGGGCCGTTCAAGGTGAGATAAAAGGAAATGGAAGTAAAAACACAATCACCTCCAAGCAAGCAGCCTGATTGCTAAAGAATTGTGAGTTACAGGATACATTCCTAAAAATTTACCAAAGAAAATGGTAATTTTCTTTTAGCTGCTTCTCTTTTGTTTTGTTTTTAGCTGATGGACTTCCCAAAGGCAATGAATACAATGTCATCTCATTTCCTCTCACAGAGCATCCTGTAAATATTTCCACTGCAGAGTAAGCCAGTTAAATATGACTCACTATGTGTCCTTTGAAATCTACCACTGTGGCAAAGATGGCTGATGACATCTTTAGAAAAGCAAGGCCTTTATCTATAATAAGCCAAGGAAGTTAAACAATGCAGAGCTGAGGGGAGGGGCCTCTGGGCTCACTCTAGCGTGTGTTTATTCATTTGCTTGCTTGCTTCCTACACGACTGCATGGACCTTTGAGAACAACGCTTTTGTGGGAATTGCTACCATCTCCTTCCTCATCTCATTGTTGCTCAGTTCGCCCAGGGACAGAATTTAAGATCAGCTGAAAGAAGCAGCAGAAATCATAGGCAATGCTTCCGAGTGGAGCCAGCCAAACTCAGAAGGCAGCACATTTGCTGTCTCTCGGTGCATTCAGGCATAGTTGGGGCAACCAGGCGTGCTGTGGCGACTCTAAGTACCAGACGGCCAACTAGGCTGGAGACAGACTCCGTCCAGTTGGGAGAGCTTCCGGCCTTGTCGCCACACGTCATAGCAGTTTCACTCGACTCATTCCAAGCTACCGTGATTTTTTTTCTCCTACAGTGTCTGGTTAAAGGAGTCAAGGACATAGGATGAAGACTGTGAGAAGAATGAGTTGTCCCCTTCCTTGTCCTCTGCCTTGGCTAAAGACTGCTAAACAGATTCCTAGGTTCACATTTTGCATTACTTAGAAGAAAGAGCAGACCGGAGTCCCGGGAAAAGCAAGCCCCCTAAGAGCAGACCATCCGAGACAGCCTTTTTTCATTTCCCCAACATGTCTACCCATCAGCACAAGGTGGAATAAAGAAGGGAAAAGGAAAAGAACCTGGGAAATGAAAAAAGCCTCAAGGTCTGTTTTGCCCTCCTCATTGACTGTTAGTCAAGAACTTCGGCCAACTAACAAAACCAGGGGTTACTCCCTTTTCTGAGCAATACCTCCACAAGAACGTTAAAACAAGTAGACCACACCGCCTAGAGCAGAAGCCTGCCTGACCTTTGAGTTCAGCCATGCCAGCGCTCTCTCCCACCCCCGAACCTGACAATGTGCCTCAGAAACCTCTGTACAGTTTATCTACAAAGGAGCTTCTTTCAGATAAGAAGAGCAAGCAACCCAGCTCACATGTTTTCCCTAAATGCTTAAACTCTGCTTAATCTTTGAACCTGGTTGTAAAATATGTTGAGTGAACAATGTGACTTCAAAAATCACAAAATCCTACAGCTTTTGTCAAGACACTTGAACACATCCTTCTGTCTCAACACCCACACTTAAATCCAAAGCGTGTGCTATCTCCTCGTCTTATCCTTACTTAGTGAACTCTACTATGCTTTGTATTGACTCAGTGAAATTCCATTCTGATCCTCAGCCAGGCCTACCAATTTATATCTGTAACCCCAGCACTTCAGAGGCTACAACAGAAAGATAACTGTGAGTTCAAGGCCAACCTAGGCATTAAAAAAAAATGAAATAAAAAAAAGTAAATGAAATAAAAATACATATTCCTACCAGAACAAAAGCCTTGAGCGGGAGGTAGGACCCTTCTCAGATTACAGGTGACAGGACTGGGCTATCTCCTGCTGACAGGGACAAGCAGACCCTCTCAGGGTAAGAGAGGGGTAATGTCTCCTTTGGACAGGAGGGGTGAAGTCCAAAAGAAAGAAACTCCATAAGGCTCATCAAGCTGAACAGCTTTCAAAGTCTCCAAAATCTTCTGATTCCCAGGAAATGGTGAGATCTCTAACATCATCACAACTCTGTGCAGAAACGAGCAGGGCAGAATAGGAAGAGCACATTCACTGAGAAATACAGATTCTCTCTTTCTCTCTCTCTCTCTCTCTCTCTCTCTCTCTCTCTCACACACACACACACACACACACACACACACACACACACGCACACACACTGTCATCATGTATACTTTTTCACTATCATCATCTCTGAATCTCAGCTCCCCGAACCAACCAACCAAAGCAAGCACAGAACAAATCCTGGGAGTTAGGTCACATGACCCATATGTCCTCCTATCCAGCTACGAACGGGCATAAGGGGGAAATGTAGCTGTCCACAGAATTTGCACACCTGCATGCATCCAGTCCAGCTGCTAACGAAGAAACTGCCGATACTGTGCAACTGAAAACACTCTACTCGGTTAAATCTGTGTGTGCTAAGATCAGAAACATAATATTTAAGCAGGCTACTTAAATATTATTCTGAACGGACTTTTAAAAAAAATCAACCCAAAGATGAGCAAAACAAGTGAACTGTCTAAGGTGAATGCACAGAAGGAATAAGTCGGTCATTGTGCTCAGCTGATGCTATCTGTTCGTGCATGCAAAGCCATGATCTTTCCCAGTGAACCAAACAGCCCATACCCCAGAGCTGGAACAAATGATGGCTAACGGTCCCTGACTGTCTTCCTAGAGCCAAGTGTGCTTTAACACCGCTCTGGTGTTTAATTGGCCAGGAACACTGATGTAATTCTCCTGTGTCCCATCACTTAGAAATCTTGCAAACCAGAATGCAACTAGCACAGGCAGAGCATCTTCTCCACCACCAAGCCATGGTTTCCCAGGCAGGCTGAAGCTCATTTTCACCTAGCACTCTGTGACTGATGATAAATGTCTAGGGAGAAGAGGCAAGAATGACTTGATGCATTGGAGAATAGAGAAGTAATCCTGGCAGAAATCTCCCAGAATTAGATAGGTCTCCTCCACAGGAGTGTGGAGAAGATGCCCTATGAAGAGGGTTTAGAACCCTTTAAAAAAAGAAAATTTTTTTAGAAATGGGTGAGGGATTAAAGAGATGACTCAGCAGTTAAAAGCCCTGGCTGTTCTTCCAGTGGACCTGGTTTCAATTCCAAGCACACACCAGGCAGTGCCCAAGCGTCTGTAATTCCAGCTCCAAATGATTCAATGTCCTCTTCTGGCCTATGTAGGTATTACATGCCCATGCTGCATAGACATACATTCACTCATACACATAAAATTTAAAAATTAACAAAAAAAAAAAAAATTAGAAGGGGGAGTTAATATGACCTGGAGAGGACAGGAGCTCCACAAGGACCAAATATATCTGGGCACAGGGGTCTTTTATGAGACTGTTTCCCCAACCAAGGACCATGTATGGATATAACCTAGAACCTCTGCTTGGACGTAGCCCATGGTAGCTCAGTATCCAAGTGGGTACCCTAGTAAGGGGAACAGGAACTATTTCTGACATGAACTCAATGGCTGGCTCTTTGACCTCCCCCACCCTACCCCGAGGGAGGAGCATCCCTGCTAGGCCACAGAGGAGGACTTTGCAGTCAGTCCTGAAGATACCTGATAAAACAGGGTCAGATGAAAGTGGAGGAGGTCATCCCCTATCAGTGGCAGGGAGGAGTTGAGGGAGGGAGAGTGGGATTGGGAGGGAATGAGGGAGCGGGATACAGCTGGGATACAAAGTTATAAAATGTAACTAATAATAAAAAAATAAATAAACAAATGAAAAAAAACTTAAAAAATGAGTGGTTTTGTTTCAAGCAGGAACTTATTTTGTTAATAAATTGTTTTATTTATTTTATATTTTCTTTTTAGAAACATGATATATGTACATATATATATACATATGTATATATATATATATATATATTACTAAAATTAAAATGTTTAAGGCTTCCACTTATGCTTTACTTCTTAATGAGACAGCTCTTTTCTTGTCTATATCTATAATTTGATATTAAGGACGTGGCCACTTAGGGACATAGCTTTGTTTTAGACTTTGACTATCATGCACAATGCTTTGTCATAAATCCCCAGTACCACAACATGCTACATCTAGGAAATAAATTAAAATGCTGTATCAACGAATACCTGAGTTAGCAGGCCATGCTGAAACTCTGTTCCAACATTTTAGTTATCTCTGGCATTGGGGTCTTGATCACCACAATAGAAAACAATACTGTTTCTAGAAATACATTATTCACCAGAAGCTTTCTTACAGTCAATCCTGAGTTTTCTGAGTGAAAAGAATCATGTAATGTAAGTGAACATCCCATTCTAAATCTACTATCTTGATTCTCTCCTTTTCCTAGAAATTAATGTGCTGAAGCTTGTGTGGCTTCAGATAAATTAGTGTAATGCTTAATTATATTGAGCTGTCTTTGATAGTTTTACTAAGAAGAAAAATCTGCACTCAGTAACACTATTTTTAATTTCCTGTTATCTTCAGGAGGTGAAGAGTTCTTAACAGGATTCCTGCAAAAAAAATACATCCATTTAAAATCAATAAATGTCAGCTATGGTAAACTTCATTTATCAGCTGCCATAAAGCACATCCCAGAATCGGTGGCTGAATTCAGAAACCGTCTCTTGACGACAAGACTGCACGAACAAACCCTGACTTGCTAGTAATTGACCTTTCACTTGATATTAAGTCTTCTCCAATGACTGGAAATTGAAATAAAAAGCAGCTGTGCCTTCATGCTCCTCACTCGCAATACCAGCAGGAGATTGTCTCCCAGCAACAGCTTGATTGTGTGTGTGTGCTCGTGTGTATGTGCATTCAAGGGTGTGCATTCATGCATGCATGCATGTGGGGGAGTGTGCATGTGTGTGTGCAAGTGTGTGTGAGTGTGCATTGAGTAAATGTGTGTGCATGTATATGTGGGTGGAGGTGTGAGTGTGTGTGTGTGTGTTGTGTCCAAAGAACCAGGTAGAATAGTATTAAGGTTCATAACTTTATAATAAACCTGGAATGAGAGGAAAAAAGATACACAAACTGTTTTTGGCAAATGTGGTCCGATGGCAGCATAACATAAAATAAATTATGTCACAGGTTTCTCTGGCCAGGCAGCTTTGCCTATGTGAGCCCCAGACTAACAGGAGATGCTGTTTCAAACAGCAAGTTTGGTCTTCACACAAGCGTGCATATACAGGCACACACACATAGCAAAATAATTCCTTAGTGTATCTTATAACTTTGATATGTTTTTTATTGTCAGTTGGTTCATTTTAAAAGTGAAACAAGTAGCCATCACAAATAAATTTTGGAAAACAGGCAGATAAAAATGTAAACTAGGGGAAATGTGATGCTTACACTTTCAAATGGTTATATTACCAAAGTACCCCATTCTTCTATGTTAGAGACCACTCCAACTGTGTTGAAAAGAATACATGAGAACCAATAGCTAACTGAATAAAGAGTAGAAATTTGAGAACGACAACTGAATACCCAACTATCCACCTAACTCAGGTTTGTTCTTGGGCTCTGTGATGCTTTTATGATAGATATCTGTGAGTGTGAACAAAACATACATAAAATCATAACTGTATATTCTTTTTTGTTTTTTTCTCCAAGACAGAGGTTCCCTGTGTAGCCTTGGCTGTCCTGAGCTCGCTTTGTAGACCAGGTTGGCCTCGAACTCACAGCAATCTGCCCACCTCTGCCTCTCTGAGTGCTGGGATGACAGTCACCACCGCACTTGGCTCATATCTGTATACTGTAAACCCACAATTTTACCAAGCACTTTGGCCATTTGGCACATTCTCCTTGCACTGTGTTTCATTCCATGATCACATCCACAGCCCCACACGTCACCCACTGTCAACGTGAAATTCTATTTAAGTGTAAAAGAGTTTCCATTATTTCGTACTTCAAAACCCTGTACTTTCCATTAAAAAGAACAAATCAATTCCCTTTCTAGGATAACTACCAAGTCAAACGCCATTGTCTCAAATGCTCACGTAAAGTTGGATGCCAATATGGATGCTCACTAACCTCCTCCCATAGTCGCTAAGACAGAATTGTAATCAGCGGGCAACAGTGGTGCTGCAGATGCAGCGTGTGCGGAGTGGCCAGCACCCCTCTGCTGGAAAAGAGGTGTCCTGGACTAAATTATGCAGGTTATGTTATGCATGCACACTGACCTTCAGCAACAGTGTGAGATGAGGCGAGGATCCTACACCGTGCTTCCTTCCCGTGAGCAAAGACAGGCTTTATTTGTTGTCACTAATGACTATCGGTTTTCAATTTATTTTAATGCACCTGCAAATAACTGGGGAGGAACCTCAGCTAGCACTCCAGATATCCCTTGCATTACCATAATAGCGTGCATGCCCCAAATCTGGAGGGCTCATCCAAGCCATACAGAAGGCCTGGATGCCTTAGAAACTGCCTAGAGTCAATTCCCCTGAAATACCAGGGATCCGGGGCCACCCCCTGGAATTACTCCTACGACCTCATACTCAGGTGATAGCCTGGGACCAAGCTGATGCCAGGATGTCAGAACTATAACCACTTGAAATTCAGCCTCCAGTGTCCCTTCCAATGCAGTATCAACATTTCTATATCAAAGAAAAGATGAAAAGTATCAAAGCAGATGCTGAGACTTATGGCCAACTGTTGGGCAGAGTGCATGGAATCTTATGAAGAAGTGGGAAACGGTAAGATCTGAAAAAGACAGGAGCTCCACAAGGAGAGCAACAGAAACAAAAAAATTTGAACACAGGGGTCTTTCCAGAGACTCATACTCCAACCAAGTACCTTACATGGAGATAACTTCGAACCCCTGCACAGATGTAGCCCATGGCAGTTCAGTGTCCAAGTTGGTCCCATAGTAATGGGAACAGGGACTGCCTCTGACATAATCTGATTGGCCTGCTCTTTGATCACCTCCCTCTGAGCAGGGAACAGCCTTACCAGGCCACAGAAGATGACAATGCAGCCACTCCTGATAAGATCTGATAGACTAAGATCAGAAGGAAGGAGAGGAGGACCTCCCCTATCAGTGGACTTGGGGAGGGGCATGCATGAAGAAGGGGGAGGAAAGGTGGGATTAGGAGGGGAGGAGGGAGGGGTGTATGGGGATACAAAGTGAATAAACTGTAATTAATAAAAGTTAAAAAAAAGTATCAAAAGTTGTAGGCTCTGCCTCACATAGGAAAACCACACCTTGGTACCAACTGTTAAGCTAAATGAAACTTGGCCTAAGGCTACCTCCATAGTGTGAGTCACTATGTTGCCATGGCAACTTTCTAGTTAAACAACCTGAAACCTAACTTAGGGTGATTCTAGCAACAAATAGCTGAGTCTCAGGAAACCATAGCACCCGAGCTTCAGCCTCTTACAGACAGCCAAACAGTCAGGCCAACCTCAGGAACACCCTGAGCGTCAACCACCCAAGTTCCTCCTGAATGTCACCTCCTTTCTCTAGCTGCAGGCACTGCTGCCCCCCCCATTGCTGGTTGGACCCCTCTGATCCTCCACCGATCCAGGATGCTGACTGAGTCTGAATAATTCTTTGCTAAAAGCTCGGCTAAATTTAACCTGTCTATACCTTGCCTTTTAACACAGGGGAGAGTTAGGAAACGAACCTCTCTCTGTGAGTGTTACTTTTGACTCAATGTCTGAAAGGCCGAAAGAATAGCTGAGGAAGAAGAAAGCACCGAATACCATTGCCAGTAATATGGCAGACTAGGGAGCCAAAAATAATCTGCACAAAATGCTTAGTTATTTAATTTCTTTTAAAAAAATATGACAGCACATGTACACATATGTGTATTTGTATTATATGTATTTTAAATGCATATGTAAATTATGGTATCATTACAAGAAAAAAATGCAAAGAGCTTCAGAGCCCCAAAACAACAGAAAAGCAAGGATCTGAAGAGATTGCATGTGCCAACGTTACAGTCTAGACATCTATTTTAGTGATCCAGATAGATGGGACAGGAGGCAGTATCTTTGTCATACACTGGGTCTAAAGGTTTCCAGAGGGAGCCCCCCATGCATAGAACCCTCCCTCAAAGATGCAGTGTTAAGAAAGGAGAGAATACCATTATTCTCCCCATATCTAGCAAGAGGCTTCTTCCGTAATGGGCTGACATTGACCTAATGTGGCTCTGGTGGGTGCCATCCTGGCTAATCCACAATATGGCAGAGGGACAGAGAAGGGAAGGCCGCATGTAGAAGAATCCAGACATATGTATGGACTGAGCCTGCCTGAAAACAATACACTCCTAAAAGAATACACCCATTCAGTGAGGAAAATATTTCTGTTTTCTGAAGGCACTCCCCTAATGATATAATAACCTCTCCGTAGACCCTATCTCTCAAACCAGAACCATCAGACTACAGACAGTAGACTGAACCACTGAACCTTTGAGGAACCTCCTTAGACCACACTGAAATAAAAGGAAAATGGTAAAATGCCCAGATTCCTCCAATAATTTTATGTTCTTTCTGAACAAGTTCTCAGCATAGTCCTCAAAAGCATTTCAGGGCTGGAAAGATGGCTTAGTCAGCCAGGAAAGGGCTTGCTTCAAAAACATGAGCACCTGAGTTCAGATTCCAAGAACCCAAGTAAAAGCTAGGGAGGCACATAAAGAATTTCTAAAGCTTGCTGGCCAGCCAATCTAGCCAATCGGTGAGCTTCAGGCTTAGTGAGAGACTGTGTCTCAGAAAATAAGACAAAAGAGCATTTGGCCTTGACCTCTAGCCTCAACGTGTGCACACAGACACAGACACACACACACACACACATGCACATATACACAAACATATAGATATGCCACAAACACATACATATACATAAGCACATATGTACACAAAAACCACATGCACACAAAAATCTCAAAGATAGTACTTGTGTGACCAAGCATTCAAATTAAAATACTACAAACTCTTAGGGGAAATGTTGCAATAAGCAAGAAACAGAAAAAAAAATTGAAATTATTAGAATCACAGATAAAAAACATAACTCTTCAGTCATTTAGCGATACAAGAGTTTGACAAAAGTGTCCAAACATTTTTAAAATATTTAAAAAAAATCCAACTAGCAATTCCACATGAAAAATCATTAGTCACAGAAAAAACATAATACAGTTCATCATTACAAGTATAAAAACCTTTGTGTATGTGAAATGAACACCAAAAAGAAGTCTGCTATTTAGAAGCAATTCAAAACCAAATAAATGTATATTTTAAAATCATGTTAAGTAAATAAAATGTAGCATGACAAAAATTTATTGAACAAATTCCCTTTGTATGATTTTATCAACTTTTGGGGGTTTTGTTTTTGGTGGGTTTTTTGTTTTTTTATATTAATATTTTTTATTTTTATATAATTTTATACATTCACTTGTATCTCAGTTGTAGCCCTCTCCCTCTTTCCCTCCCAACCCTCCCCCCCATTTCCTCCCTGCCCCCTTCTGAGTCCACTGAGAGGGGATGTCCTCCTCTCCTTCAGTCTGGCCCTAGCTTATCAGGTATCTTCAGGATGGTTGCAATGTCCTTATCTGTGGCCTAGCAAGGCTGCTTCTCCCTCAGGGGGGAGGGGAAGCCCATGAGTTCATGTTAGAACAATCCCTGGCCCCCTTACTAGGGAACTCACTTGGATACGAAGTTACCATGGGCTATGTCTGAGCAGGGGTGGTGGTTTTTGTTATTTTTGGTTGGTTTGTTTGCTTGTTTGTTTGTTTGGTTGGTTGGTTGGTTTTTCAAGACAGAAATTCTCTGTGTAACCCTCACTGTCTTGAAACTCCCTCTGTAGATCAGGCTGGCCTCGAACTCATAGAGATTCACCTGCCTCTGTCTTCCAAGTACTAAGATTAAAGGTGTGTGTCACCATGCCTGGCCTTATTTGTCAACTTTTTAATGAGTATTTTCCACTCCGTCTTCAGGTCAAAATGACATTGGGTTGAAGGCACTTTACCTATACCATAAGCAAACACTTTAAGACAAAATAATAATGCTTGCGATTTATAGAAATTTTACAGTTAAAATTGGATAAAGAACATACAACAGCAATTCCTTCATTTCTCTTAATTAAAATAATTATGGTGCATTTTGATTCATCTAAACATGGAGAAGAATTCAAATTTCCATACCAGGGATTCAGAAACTACAGCCCACTTGCTTTTATAAATAAAGTTTTATTAGAATGCAGCTGGGCTCAATCATTACATATTATCTGTGATTGGCCACAATGCCTAATGTGGCCAGAGTGTATGCATCACTTCCTGCAGGGCTTATTGCATGTGCTTGGAGCAAAACAAAAAAATCACTAAAGGCTCAAAAACAAAGATAGAAAAGGAATGATCTACAAAGGGAAACTACTTTACCAGAATCTGTTAACTGAGCAACTCTTGTATGTAATATGTCCACACCTGATTAGAAACCTAATACATTGTCTAGATGTTGTGCTATATAGTTTCCTTTGTGCCACTAAGACTAAAATACTCATGAACAAATTAAAAGGAGGAATGATTTGGCTTTGAATCACTGTTTCAGAAGGCTCAGTCCCTAGTTGCTTGTTCCTGTGGGCTTGACAGAACATAATGGCCATATGAACATGTAAGGAGAAGAATCTTAACTTCATGCCAGGAGTCGCAAAGAGATGAGGGAGCAGAGACTGGAGACCTATATAACCTGCAAAGTCATGCTCACAGCATCCTACTTTCTTGACCTGGGCCCCACCACCTGCCAAGACAATGTCACTAGCCAGAGACCAAATGTTCAAAGCAGGAGGATATTTCATGCTCAAATCATAGTATTGGATATGGTTAAGAAGGAAATTATACACAGGAAATAGAACTAAGGAATCACTAGCCCCTTCTATTTTGGGATTCTCTCTCTCTCTCTCTCTCTCTCTCTCTCTCTCTTTCTCTCCCCAGGGCCTATGTAGCTCTGGCTGTCCTAGAACTCACTCTACAGACCCGGCTAGCTTCTAGCTCACAGAGATTGACTGCTGGGATGAAAGCATGCCTCACTACGCCCAGCTACTTTCCCCCTTCTTAATAAACTGTTTCTACTTCTAGTTTAAAAAGAAGATTCAGCAAATAGCCCAGAGGGTGGAAATATAGAAATAGACTAAGGAATAAAGAGAAAAATCTATAGTGTCTCTTGCTGGAATTCCAAAAGAGAGCTAGTACTGTTAGAATTATTTTCAAAGAAATAATAGCTGAGAATTTTTCTGTGTTATTGAAAAGTGATTTACCATGAGTGTAGAAAGCTACAAAATCCTAAATAAGATACATACAAGGAAGCCTCCCTTTTCATCAAAATATTCAAAAGGAGGGAGAGGTGGTTGAGAAAGAAAGACATCTCAAGTACCCAGAGAAAAGAGTGTATTTCTACAAGGAAAATGATTTACAATTAACTTCTGAAAGCTAGTGAACACAACGTCTGAGGGCTTGTGAGTCAGCACCTCCAGGCTACACTGCCCCAGCAGAGCTAGCCTTCAGAAATGAGAATCAAATAACATCCCCGGAACAAACAAAACCAGGGGAGGGGATAAATTACTTTGCTCACCACTCTAACCACTCTAAGTAAATTAAAGGCGGGTATGGTGTGTGTGTGTGTGTGTGTGTGTGTGTGTGTGTGTGTGTGTGTGTGCATACTTCCAGGGAGTACAGTCATGGAGGGAAGGCATAGAGACGCAGCTGGCTCCAGGAAGGCAGGAGTTCACAACTGCCCCTTTTCATGTACTGGTGTGTCAAGAAGCTGATCACATGGATTAGAAGCAGGAGCTGACTATAACTCTCAAAACTTACCCCCAATAACCCACTTCTGCAAACCAGGCCATGTGTTATAAAACCGCTGGGATCAACCAGCCTGTGAAGGACAGGTTACATTAAAAAAAAAAAATCATACGACATTTGCTGCTAACAGACTCTCAATACAAGAACCTCTACATAATGTATCAGAAGTGTATAAATCCCAGAATGTTTGAAATGCAAGAATAGCAAGTGAAAACACACACACACACACAATGTGGCAAATACATATGACTGTTCACTATAAATTACAATAGCATCTAAATTTTTAGTTTTATAAGACACAGAGCACTGTTAAATAATAAACAACCAGAGAGCCACCCCCCCCTTTTTTTTTAATACTCTAGATTAGTTTTTAGGAAGAGGCACCAAGATGTGGTCAAATGTGGTAGCTCATGCTTGTAATCCCAGCACTAGGGAGGAAGGGGTGGAAGAACTACTGTCAGGTCAGGAGGAGCCTTGTCTGCAAAGCCAGCTGAGAGGGCCCTGTCGCAAAACCCTATCTAAAAACAGAGAAAAGGAGACAAGGATGGAGGGGTAACACTGGCTAATGATGAATTTCGTTACCTTGAATGCCCACGGAAAAGACTCTGTGAGGTAAACTACAGAGGAGGAGAGCAGAACATCAATTTCCAAAAGTGGTACAGTAAAAGGACAGAATGAGGAAAAGAAAGTGGAGGACATGAGGAGGGAAAGGAGAAGAAAATTGAGTCTGATTAAATCTCTCAATATAAGTAAATACTCATTACGAATCGTGATTTTAGCATTTCTTGAGATAATTAACAAAAATAAAAACCTGGTCTGGTTATTATCAAGCAATTTTTAAAAGGTGGCTATTAAAATTTTAAACTGTTCAAATTGCATGCTAGCTACATGGAGAGTTAGTCATTTAGTTAAAAATACCTTTCCTATTGGCAGCGGGTGTTCCCTTTGATAAGCAAGAAAAGGTTTCAAAAACAGTGAAATCCTCCAGCCACCAGGAGGTAGTAGAAAGTCCCCAAGATTGCTGTGTAACAAAATACAACAGCAGGAAGTGGAATGTGTAGACTGACCTTCAAAGAAGTCCACCACAGTGAAGCTTGGACCCTCAGCTCCTCACCCTGCCAGGTCTACACAGGCAGGCTGTGGCGTCTTCCTTTTTCACCCACTTCCTTCTCCATTCCACAGCTGCTGCACTGGTTCTTCCAGGTATGGAGCAAGGCCTCTTGACCAGAGTCACAAAACCTGAGTGACAGAGATTACTGAATGCCTCCGGTGCATTACACAAGCACCACAGTGTTCAGCTGGACTCCCTCTTCTCCAGGCTCTAGGTCACATTTCCTAGGTAATCCTGCAGAAGAATATGGCCATGTGACTGAACTCTGGTGAGTAGGATATGAGCAAAACGGTTGGGTAGGATACTCTAAAGGCCTCCTTTAGAGGGAGGGGACGTGCCCTTCCTCTGCTCTTCCTTTCCTCTTGAGCCTGGAGTGCGACGTGCCTGATGGAGCTTTAGCAGCTTCCTCTGAGATTACACACATGGATTATGGGTGCAGTGAAATCAGTGGTTTATCCCTGAAACTTCTTTGAAAAGACTATCTCTGAGTGTCTTGGCTACTTCTTCTATGTACGAGAGAAATAAACTTCGCTTTTACATTGCTCCTGTGTTAATGAAGGCAGACTTTATCCTCACCACTGCAAAAGCCTTTACCCTTCACATTCTCTAGACCAGTGCATACTTAAACCAAGACTGCCTCTTTCTCTTGGGTGCTTTTGTAGGTTTCTGGTGGATCCCTCACTGGGCCCCTTTGACCCATATCCCTGGGATGTGGTGATTCACTCAGGTTTTCCCTTTGTATCATCTCACCCCGTCCTTTCCTAAAATTGAGGCCTCTGTCCTCCATACATGGAGGCCCTGGGCAGAAGTGATAGCTCCACGCTTTCTCTATTACCATACAAGGCCAGATCTGATTCACAGGAAGCAGAGAGAGAAAGAGACACACACACTGAGGGAGAAAGAGACAGAGAAAGATGCAGACAGAGAACAAAGCCATGTCAACACACTTTCCCAGCTGCTCCTTCATTCTACCACCAGAACACCTCTGGCTCCTAGCCTGGGGACACAGCCTGCTGTCCATGAGGCCTCCCAGAAGCACTCTCTGCAGGTCCAGAGAGACTTCCTCAAACAGCTTCCTGAGGAAGACAGAATGCAGAGCCTCACAACCAGGGCTTCTCCACACAAATCCTGGTACAAATACACACTGATGCCTTTTGTGTCCTCAGAATATGGAGGGTTTTCATGGGCTGTGAAGCTGGGGTTCACAGCTTCCTTTGAAAAGTCTTCATTTTTGTCCTCCGTGCAACTTATTTTAGTAACTTCACACTAGTCTACCTAAAGGTGTTAGGCAAACTTCCCTGTCTCAGAAACAGTTAATTCTTCTGAGGTGTACATCTGTGGTAGGGCACTAAAGAAAACCCAGCAGGCATTAGACATCCTGAGAGATCTATGCCCCTATAGCATCAATAGTTCCTGGCACACAGCAAACTACACAGAAAGGCTTGCTAGTGCTCCTGCTTTGCAGACAAGAGCATGGAACGGGGCGTGGCAGGGCATAGAGGCAGAGTAATAACTCTTTTCGTAGTTAGTGAACGGCAGCAGCTCCAACCGAGATACAATACAGCTCAGAGCTCCTGTGCATATGCTATCTGTAGCACACACACATATATACACATATACATATCACATGTATATGACATATACTATAGAAGCTGACAGGTGTTTGTTAAGGTAGTTTGGCCCATGCATCTTCTGAGTCCTCTTCCCGCTCAGGGTAGATATGCAGACCTGGTAAGTATGCTTGCAGGCTGCAAAAAGCAAGCAGGACACTGAGACTTTGACATGGAAGCCGGGTGCTCCGGCTGAGCCATGACACTGCCCCGCTGCAGCCAGCACTCCCTGGGCTCACTGCCTGACAGCTGTTGCTGCTCATTTAACTGGCTCCAGAGCACTGAGATTCTCCAAGACTGCCTGGGATTTTGAATCATTGTGTTCTGGTTCCCAGCCATCTGCCGATTAGCAAATACAAAACATGCAGATTCTTCTGTAAGCACAGATAAACTCGAATGATATGGACCCCGTCGTCAGCTGGAGTTTTTGAGGGCGGCAATCTTGCCCTCAAAATCTTCCCAGGCTCCACAGGTTACTAAAATACCATGTGTAAAGTGCCTGGAGAGTGGGATGAACTGTCCTGCCATCAAACTCTGCCAAGGTTCCCCGCTGACCTTTCAGGTGTACAGGGCTCCAAGTCTGTTCCTCTATCACCCAGGAGGACCTCAGTGTGCTGTGTTTCCTCTGAGCTTCCACCTCTCCAGAAGTGAAGTAGGAAATTTCCAGCAGGTGGTCCATTCTTTGAGCTTACTGTTGATATTCTGATTTAGAGCAAAATCTCATTTTTATCTGACCACATTCAAAATCAACTGGAAATAAATTTTTACTTTAAGAAGACACATACACTGATTCCCGTATTCATAGGTGGAGCATGCTGCTGCTGCTGCTGCTTGTGGTTGTGATAGGATACGGGCACTTTCAAAAGCTCCAGCATGTACTGTGGGGACCAAGAAGAGGTGAAACCTATTAGCCTGATAATCAGACATTACATGAAACTTGTGGCAGAGCTTTTCTCTTATGAAAGAAGTGGGAAATAGTAAGATCTGGAGAGGACAGGAGCTCCACAAGGAGAGCAACAGAACCAAAAAATCTGAGCACAGGGGTCTTTCCTGAGACTGATACTCCAACCAAGGACCATGCATGGAGATAACCTAAAACCCCTGCTCAGATGTAGCCCATGACAGTTCAGTGTCCAAGTGGGTTCCATAGTGATGGGAAGAGGGACTGCCTCTGACATAAACTGATTGGCCTGCTCTTTGATCACCTCCCCTTGATGGGGGAGCAGCATTACCAGGCCACAGAAGAGGACAGGGCAGCCACTCCTGATGAGATCTAACAGACTAGGATCAGAAGGAAGGAAAAGAAGACCTCCCCTATCAGTAGGTTTGGGGAGGGGCTTGCATGGGGAATGGGGGAGGAAGGGGTATTGGGAAGAGAGGAGGGAGGGAACCACAGGGGGGGATGCAAAGTGAATAAAGTGTAATTAATAAAAAATAAAAAAAAACTTTTCTCTCAAAAAATAAGAAGCCGTAAACTGGGCCTGATCTATTCCAGACCCATCGGCCTCATATTACAGATGTATGCATGCACCTGTGTATACGTGTAGGTCCATAGAAGACTACAGCTTTTTTTCTCACTTTTAAATAAGAAACAAGAGCCAGGTTTGTTGACACAAGTCTACAATCCCAGCACTCAAGAGGAAAAGCAGGAAGAACAGGAGTTCAGTGTCATCCTTGGCTACAGAGCAATTTCAAGGGCTGGCCTGGACTACATAAGACCCTGCCAGTCAATTAATTAACATTAATCACAATTAAATAACTAATGAATGAATGAAATGGACTTGGAGATGGCCCACTAGATGAAGTGCTTGCCATGCAATTAAGAACCCCCAGAAACCATATAAAATTCAGGTAGATATGACAGCTTCCTGTTATCTCCGCTAACGGGAGGCAGAGACAGGAAATTCCTAGAGGAAGCTGGGTAGCCAAAACTAGCCAAAACGGTGAGTTCCCAGTTCAGCAAGAGACTCTGTCTCAATAAATTGTAAGAGGACAAGCAATTGAGAATACACGTGATGTCAACCTTGGGTTGACAAGCACATGCACACATGTGCCTACACACATGCAATTAAACATACTCACACATATGCTCACACCTAAAACACACACACAAATACTAACAACAAATATTAAAATAAAAATTAGATAAATAGTGAAAATATGGCTGGGGATATAGTTCAGCATCACAATGCTTGCATAGCATAGACAAAGCCCTGGGTTCAATTTTGAGGCCTGGAGAGAGAGAGGGAGAGAAAGGGAGAGTATGAGAGAGATAGACCAGCTGGTGTTCTTATTAGGGGATGAATAAAAGGCCCACAATCCAGAAGACTGAGGTATATGTCACAGGTAATGACTGAGCTATTATTCTGAATGATAATTTCAGGCTTGCACTGAACACTTTGCCTAATTAGACTTCACACAGGGGGAAAAGTGCTTTAATATTTAACAAGTATAATGGTGCAATCAATGTACACAAATCAGGCCTGATAAGGAGTATTGCTTATTAAAGAGAAAGACAGATGGCCATGGGAAAGGGATAATCATAAAATGTAAAATCTCACAAGCTCCAACTGTGAACACCAGTCACATACTTTAAAATTGCCACTTTACCCACAGACACGCAATGCATTATTTAGTCCAGTCTTAGTGCTCTATCAACTACACTTACACCCACGCAATAGACTTAATAAAAAAAAATTTTTTTTGGTTCATAGAGATATGTCCTTGATGTTTCTCAAAGGTGTCTTTTTTAAGCCACTTTTGCTGATGTCACAATCCCAGAGAGCCAAGATGTCCAGCACCTCTCTTATAATCACTTCAGTCAGGCAATTAGCCCTCCGTTTTATTACCTTCAAGAGCACTTCATGTGTTGGAAGCCTTCCTGACTGTGTTAGATCCAGCCTGCCACAAGATGATGAATACGTAATTTGCTTATAGGTAATTCTTAGGAAAACACACATAAACAGAGAGATGGTGAAAACAGGCACAGTTACAAGCTGTACCTAATGGTAAAACAGTCATAAGCATGGGTTTTCTGCTTGGTTTACCCAGCTCAGCTTTGCACAGGGATCCAAGAGAGTCATTTGCCCATTCATGAACAGTTTTGTATTAACCCTGTTGATGACAGATTTCCTGCATTTGTTGATCTACGCACACTCATTGAGAGCCTCATGTGTGTATATCCTGTGCTAACTTTACCATAAGACTGAAATATATCACAAATGGGGGAGGCTGGGCCATGGCCCCCAGACGCAGGAATCTACAGACTGACCTAGTAACATAAAGGCGACTGAGATGTCCACAATCCTACACTGTGGTTAGTTTGCTTTGGTTTTTGATGTTGTCTCATCTAACCTATGTTAACCTTAACTTTACTCTAGCTGAAGATGACCTTGAACTCTTGATGCTTTAGCCTGTACCTCTCGAGTGCTGGAATTACTAACACGTACCAGCACCCCTGGCTTTATTAAGGGTCAGAGCTCAGGGCTTCCTGTACACTAGGCTATTAACTGAGCCACACTCCCAGCTCATGACAGTTTTAGTTGTTAAGTACAGGAAACACAAGGGACTTGAGATGAAAAGCTTTCTAGGCAGGAGTGTTCAAATCTAGCTTCTCCCAACACAATGATCAGACCCACCCATCAGAAACAATTCTATAAAGAAAGTCTTTCCAGAGTATTTACATTATAGTAAATGGCCTCAATCCTGCTGCACTCACGGCATTTCAGGAGAAGAAAGAGACTTGTTTTCAAATTGAAAAGCCCATTATTCAACTCATGACAAGTCCCAGCTACATGCATCCCGTGTCTTCCCAAATGTGGGTCCCATTTTTGCGCCCAAATAACTCCTCAGAACTATTCTGAGAAACAAAATCTCCTTACTTTCAGAAAGACCGTAGATTTGCAGTGCAGAGAACAAAGAATTTCACATGTTGACCAACAAGCTAAAACTGTACAAGTGAGACTGAGCTCATTTGTGTGCGTGCACTTCTGGGCGCAGAGTCGCACACACATATGGATATGACTGTAGGTACATGTGGAGACCAAGGTTCGCACTGGTTTTCTTCCTCTCTTTCTCCTCACTTTCTTTTCAGACAAGCTCTCTTGTCAAAACTGGAGCCCACCGATTTCTAAATCTAGAGCTTACCAGTTTGTCTAAATTGGCTGAATTCCAAAGATCTACCTGTCTCCCTGCTCATCACCCAGTGCTGAGTTACGAATACCTACCTTGGGCTTTATGTAAGTGCTAGAAGCCAGACGTAGGGTCTCATCTTTGCCAGACAAGCACCTCAATAACTGAGCTATTGCTCAGTCTCTTATTTCCCTTCTTGATGCTGTAAATTTGGCAAGAAATAAAACAGATTCCCGTGTCTTTAACGTGGACAGTGAGTGATTACCATCCAGGAGGAGACCTTCTAAACCCCTCCTTTGTGGGACTTTACTCCTCTCGACTCTCAAGGCCGGGCCCTCATTTGTTCATCTGCACCAGCACCAAGAGCACAGTAGGATTCTGTAACTAGATTCCGAGACCTGGAAGCAGACACTTAGACCTGGGCTGCGTCACTGTTGTAGGGGCACCTAGAGTCACCTCTAACCAGCGGCCACACTTAACAATGCTGCATGCCCACCAGTAACAGAATGGCGGAGGCAAACCACCTGCTGTGTTCCGAAGACCATCAAGCCATTTGGAAGCTGAGTCATCTTACAGGAGTCCCTCCTGGCCTTCTGCACATTCACAGTGATACTCTGCAGACTGCCTCCAAAGAACTGAGACTTCTGCAGCATACTGGCATAAGACCAAGGATCTCAGAAGTACTATTGTTTCTAATGGCTGTAGTTTCCCTAACCAATGGTCTTCTCACTACTTCAAGCTTCAAGGTTACTGTTCTGTGGACTCTGCAAGCCCTCTAGGAGAAAAACAGCTCTTTCAAATCAGTGTGGCCATTCGGTTTCTAATTTCATATTTTCAATTTCTATTTCTAATTCACAGGAATTTATTGAATGAGCGAAGCCAACTTCATTTAAGCTTACTCTCCTCACTCTCCAACTTCTCTTTGTTGGTGAAGAATAGCTACAATTCCCTGGCCATTCATACTGCATGTGGTTCACAAGGTCACTGAATGTTAACTACGTACACAAGTTACTGAAAGGCACTGTGAGTAATATGGGTTACTTATGTTCATGAAAGCCAAGGGACTGACAGGAGATATAGAAATCCATTGTTGAACAGAAAGCCCTGGTCCTTCTCCCCTCAATCAAAAACTTAAGCTGTGTAAAGAGACTATAAAAGTCAATCTTGACTGTCAACTTGACAGGATTTAGAATCAATCACCAAGAAAACATTTCTCTAAGAATATCTGTGAGAATGTTCCAGAAAGATTTAATTTAGCAGGAAAGACTCTTGAATGTTGCCAGTAAAGTTCCATGTATTGTGGTCCTAAAGTAACTGAAAAGGAGAAATAAGCTGAACACCAGCATCCATGGCTCTTCGCTCGCTGACTGTGAGAGTAAGGTGACCAGGGGACTGGCCACCACGTGCGCCCACCAATGTGTCTTCCCTACCACAATGGACTCTTCTCTCAAACTGTGGGGGGAAAAAACAACTTTCTTTCCTTGGGTTGCTTTATATAGTATCTTGTCATAACAACAAGGAAGTAGCTAATGTGGGCACCCAGTGTGGTTTTCTGGGATTCATTTCACTTATCACAGTGGCATATGCTCAGTGAGATCCAAAGACATATTGAGTTATAATAATCTAAGAACTGAAGACAATAAGAAAACTATCCAAGAATAGAATTTAGAGACTCGGGACTCAGGGCAAACACAGCAGTCTCCTAAACTTCCTCCAAAAAGGAACTACAGAATAGTTCTTTTCTCGTCCGTGTATTAAGCACTTGCCATGCCGAACATAGGCTGCAGACATCTCAGTTAATGAGCAAGCCCTGAATATGTAAACCATGATACGCTGGTTCATATTCTAGATGAGAAACCAGAATCTAAAGAATTGACTTGCCTAAGATCACACAAAGGAACAGCTCAGTTGCAAGCTTTGGCCAACCCACAACAGCTCTGGAAGCCACGGTCTTAAGACCGCTGTTTCTTCATTTCAGGGATTGGTTCCCACATTTTCTGATGTTCTCAGGTCTGGCTGTATCTTGACTATAATAACCTTCCCCAAATCCATGTGAACTAACTTGAATTTCACTTTAAGGACTATCCCTTTTTTTTTTTTTTTTCCAAAGCTCTTTCTCTGTTATGCTTTTAAAGCTGGCTTGTTGCTTTCATGTTAATACACTCTATGAATCCCATAAAATGGGATTTTGAAAATTACAGTAAATTTCTCTAAACAAATAGTTCTTCAACCCTATCCCACATTTATTTTTTTCCACTTTTTTCAAAAGCTTTTCTCAAGCTTTGCTTGCACCTGGGTGGGTCCTGTTTACTTCTGCAGGCCTCTGCCTATGTGCTGTCACACAATAAATAATGACTCAAGGTCTCCTGCTCCATGGATGAATGAGCCGGTCCTGAGCGGCAGTGATTCTGTAAAGCCCACATTCCTGCCCCACCACACACAGCATCTACTCTGCGCACCAAACAAGGCTTCTCATTATCATAAAACCACAGACACATCTTGGCAAAACCCACCCTGGCCTGCGACACAGCCCACTATGCAGGCTGCGCCAACAAGACACGCCCAGAGGGCCCTGTGGTTCTGGCTCCCTACCACACAGTGAAACAGACATGGGTGTCTCTAACCAAACCCCCAAATGGAAAAAAGAAAGAAAGGAAGAAACCAGGAGGCTCATTTCTTCTGTGATATCAACTAACCCTTGAAATCTCAAGTGGGACTTGGCAGAAAGCTAATAATGTTGACTTAACTTCTTGTTGGCAAAGGAGGCATCACCTTCAGAAAAACCCTGCAGCCAGAGCCTAGGGAGCTAGACATGTCTGTTAGGCAGTATACCACACTGGGGGGGCTGGGCTTCAGTGCTCTTGCGAGCGACTAGGCAGAGCTGTAAAGTCTGTAACTCAAAACCACCAAACTAGCCCCAGGCCCCTCAGGAACGAGCTGCTAGGAGCTGGCCTTGCCCACCCCAAAATGCTGAACCTTTTCTGCTTAGTGCACCTCAAGTTCACGTCTAACTTGTTCCAGTTTCCCTAAGTGCCCTCCAGCACCTTCATTACCGAGTTACTAAGTCACTAAGCTGCCATGGGCTCCTGGAAGTCAGTCTCTTCCGTTCAGCTTTGGAAATGACACAGTGGGACCCTAGGCTAGTGGCAATTCACAGATCACCTAACACCATTGCTGAGTCTGTCCAGACCTGTGAGGGAGAACTAGAAAATCACTTCTTTTAAGAATCAGTTACAGTCTACCTTTACTTCAGATACCATTATTTTTATTCTTCCCTGACCAATCAGTACTGGGTGGAGGAAGGAAGGTACAGGAGACCATGAGAGGAGATAGCTAAGAAGAAAAAACAGAGAGGCAGTGTCATTGGTACCAGCTAATTCCAGTGACATAGCATTTTATCTGAGATCTCAATTAATTCTGGCAACAAGTCCAAAATGCATTGTCCCCGTTATACATGCAAAATCTATACAAGGAAACTAAGCTTGGGGACAAGCAGAGATACAGCTGGGCTAACAGGGCTAACAAAAGCAACACTGCCTATCTCCAAGGTATGAAACACCGCCTCTTCCCGCACTGTCACCCCCTCTTTATAGTCCTTAAATTATCTAGTGGAAAACCTTTACATAACATGAGCATAAGTACTTTGCTCAATGAATGCATTGACTGGCCCCAGCTTTCACACCTTTACATTCTGAAACCCACATTTTTGGCTTTATTCATATAGTCTTCTTATAACTTGCCTGGAAAGTGTCTTGATATGAAGTTAGCCTTCGGCCAGGCAGTGGTAGGGCATTCCTTTGATCCCAGCACTGGGGAAACAGGGGCAGACCTCTGAGTTCAAAGGTAGCCTAGTCTACAGAGCAAGTTCCAGGACAGCTGGAGCTACACAGAGAAACCCTGCTTTAGGAAGGAAGGAAGGAAGGAAGGAAGGAAGGAAGGAAGGAAGGAAGGAAGGAAGGAAGGAAGGAAGGAAGGAGGAAAAAAAAGAAAGAAGGAAGGAAGGAAAGAAAGAAAGAAAGAAAGAAAGAAAGAAAGAAAGAAAGAAAGAA
>NW_026594377.1:2045521-2089056 GCF_907164565.1 Psammomys obesus | reverse complement strand
GAAAGAAAGAAAGAAAGAAAGAAAGAAAGAAAGAAAGAAAGAAAGAAAGAAGAAAAGAAGGAAGGAAAGAAGAAGGAAGGAAAGAGAGAAAGCAAAGAAGTTCATTGTTACATCAGAATAAGAATGTTGTAGACTTGGGGAGGGGCATGCATGCAGAGGGTGGAGGAAGGGAGGGATTGAGACTGGAGGAGGGAGAGAACCACAGGGGGGATACAAAGTGAATAAAGTGTAATTAATAAAAAAAGAATAAGAATGTTATTTGCATATATATTTGGGGCTACTAAAAAAGTCTTAGCTGTACAACATATAAATAAAAGTGCTGAAACAGACTCCCTGATGAAGCTACATTTGTTATCTTGCTCTGTCCTGCCTAGAAATAATACCAATACAATAACCGAATGAAAATCAATGCCCTAGTGTTTCGTCAGCCCTCATAACTCCAAGACACTTACCTAATTGCCAATTCAAGGAGTTTATGCTGAAAAAAAAATGGCAGAGGCTAGGTCAATAAAAGGCTTGCCTATCATGCATGCGTGAGGATCCATGTTGGTCCCCAGCACCCACAGAGAATGCAGGTGTGGCGGTGTGCACCCGTAACCCTATTACCAGGGAAAGAGAGACAACTGAAGCCCTAGGACTCACTATCCAGACAACCCAACCTAACAGTGGTGGATGGCTCCTAAGAAACAACATCTTAGCTTGACCTCTGGCCTACACATACATAGGTACACACATGCATTTGCACACTCACACACATACACATGAGAGAGGGTTGCTGGGAACAGCAGAGGTTCTGGGCTGGCACCAGGCAGATGTAGATTAAGGCCCAACTCTGCCATCCAACTTTAGACAAGTATCATCTCTGAAACCTTTGTTCTCTCATCCATAAAGTACAGATAATAACAGTGCACATAGCCCAACGTGGCTGTGCAGACTGAATGAGCATCCCAGGCCCCATACTTAACCCAGCAGTAACCAATTTTATGGTGGAAAGAATTACGTTGTAATGAAATATAATGAGAAACCTTCGATAAAGTACCTGACTTTATAAGTATTACCATGGGCGCTAAATTCGCTGAATCTTTGTCATAGAGTATTTCAATGACTATGGTGCTCTTGATCTATACTAGAAGCAAGCAGGCACTAATTAAAATAAACACCATCAGAGATACATATGTATACAGTTTACTGTGCAGTAGGCACTCTTCTCACACTTCACACATGGCTGTGTAGAATGTGCCATACAGGAGGGCCTACCGGGGAGGTAAATAGCTCTGAACTCTAAGCTCAACCACACACGAAAGGAATACGCAGCATTAAATTGTACAAGGACAACTTACGGACTGACAGCAGCACCATTAAAACTTATCGACCAACTTAGCTGCAAGTACCTAAGGTAGGTGTGGTGGATCTTGCCTGTGATTCTGGCATTCTGGAGATGTAGGCAAGAAAAGGCCCGCAAGGTCAGCTTCAGGTGCACTAGGAGATCCTTTCTAAAGGACACTATGAGTATCTAACAAAGGGGAGACAAGAAAAGGTCATTGTTGAGGGTACCCGAGGCTTAAGTTTCAGAAACAGAACAGATGATGTTCACAAAACTATCAGTGAGGAGAGCTAAGTTAAGCCTTGGGAATACAAAAACCAAGATTCGGTGTGGACAGACAGCTCACACGTACCTATTGTGCATTCTGCTTCTCCTTCATCAACTCAAACGTTCTTGGTGTGTGGAAATAAAACAAAGGCGCAGATGTGACCCCAGGATAAACAAATGTTTGGCTTTTTGCATTGCCCAAAAACAACAGAAATCATCTGTGTAGCCTGTACTAAGTGATAGGTTCAAAAATTCCTAGCTCCCAGTTGTCATTTCCATACAGGTGGCACCTCCCAAATGCAGGTGTCTAAAAATGACTCTCGGGTATAAAGAGCCACTCATTTCCTGCACCTTGGGCAGGCATCCATAACTTCTGTCAGCTTCGGGCTCTTGCCCAACCTAAATCACTGTGTTCTGCAGCAAGCTGTATGCCTATCATTCTGGCTGAGGCTCAGCTTTGGTCTTGGGAAGAGGAAGGATAGGCTGAGAGGTGCCAAGCCCTTCCCTAGCTAGAGGTTAAAACCTCTTCTAGTTCTAGAAAAGCATTCCTTTGTACAAACAGGATCCACATAACTCTTAGATATGTCAGAACCCTAAAAACAATCCAAAGAATTCAGCTTAATCAGGGGGAAATGACAATAAAAATTATCTATGGCATTCACAATAAAAGTTAGTCCTCTTATTTTGTTCCTTAGGCACGGGCTGGCCTTTATGGAAAAACATCAACAATCAGATCGTCTTGCTTTCAAATCACACCATAAACAATTCCAAACTGGATGTCTGAATTTTTTTCTGAATTCAGAAAGGTTCTGATAAATAAGAAGAGAAAACCCTTTGTAAGATTTGGGGTCTCCGATGTTGAATTCTCTTACCTTGGCTGACTTTTTATAGAAAGTGAAAGTGTTTAGTTTCCAGAAATAAATTAAATCTCACTGGAAACCTGAGAATGTTTTCTCATTTATTTGCAGACAATATGGCTACATTGGGAGTAATAATGCCTGTTTACATACACAGTCAGTGTTTCTTCTACCAAATAACAGGTTATGTCTAGGAAATAAAAACACCTTCAAGTTGTTCAACAAATATTTTCCAGCCAAACTAACTTCATTAAAATCAGAATTTACAAGTAAAGGGGCTTTTCAAAATGCACAGCTGGGTGTGCAGCTGGAGGATGACTGCAAGTTTCCCGGCCAGCCTGGGCTACACAGTGAGCCCTGCCTGAAGCAAAGCTTCTTACTCAGAAAAAAAGATGTCCTTGAATGATACATTACAGAATGCAACAAGATATTTTTAAAGGTAAAATTTCATGCAGCTCCAAGAAGAAAATGAAGCAGAGAAGAAGGAAGGGCTGGGGAGGAGCCTCAACTGGCTGCATAAAATCCCTTGAGAAGAAATCTCTCTTACTGTGGTGCTACCAGTATCCATTTAGGAGAAAAAGCTATTTTAAATACATTGAAAGATTAAAAAAGAATTCCACCAAAGGCAGAGGGATGAACAGACACAAGGACGGACAGACAGACAAACGGACCCCCCCCACACACACACATTCACATACACATGCACACATACAACAAAGAAAAACATTAAAATTCTACATTTGAATCATATATTTAATATATAAATTTTTAGAATCCATATTTGAATGTTATGATATATAAAGTAAAAAGCCCAATTTTTAAGTCTCTAAAGTTATTTTTAAACCCCTACTGAATCCACGAAAGAGGGCTTTCATTTATGTCCAGGTCTTTGTTAATGCTTTTTTATGGGTATCCTCTTCTGATGAAGGAAGTTCAACCTCTCTGCTCCCTGAAAGGACAGAAGGATGGGAACTAATGACAGCCCAGGATGATCCCGTGTGCAGAGGAGGCCCCTAGTGGCAAAGCCACTACTGCTTACTAGACCTCCACTTTTACAAGTTTTATAAGATCACTTTATCATGAGGCCAAAATCAATAGGTAATAAAGTCTACCTGAGCTAGCTCAGCCTCCTTAGAACCTCTGTTAGCCTTAATATATGGTAGGGCTATAATTTACAATCCCAAGGTCCTTTCATCAGGAATACACACAGAAGGATGTGAGCTGAAGAATAACTTCATTACGCTGAAGTTCAAACCAACACAGGCACAGTAAGTCCTTAGGGCTGGCCAGTGTGGGGTTGGACCGAACAAGGGAAGCAGGAGAGACACAGCTGCTCACAACTTACCAGCTCTTCTTCTCAGTGTGTCACCATCTTACCAAGCACAGAACTGCGAAACAGGAAGACTTGAAAGTCCAGTTCATCATCTCCATCCTGATGATGGATTCTCAACCAAAAGAAAGCCCTGAAGCATTGCCTACCTCTACAGTGCCAGCTCCTAGGTTCAAGCGGCCATGCATCTGATGATCTCCAGGAGCGACAGACTCAGAGATGGACGCATGGACGGATGGGCAAAAGATCACATGAAAGATAGAATTAGGCACGTTAAAGTTTTTTTTAAGTGTCAAAATACATTTAGAAGCATTTAAGAGAGGCAAAGGAGAGCACTCAGGAGGGGCCAACTGTCCTCTGAGCACGTAGAAAAAAACAGTATTTCATTCTGCCAAGTATCTCTGTAAAGTGAGGAGTGTTCCAAATATTTTGTGCATCAGAATCCTACTATTGGAAAAAACAAGTGACTGGCCCGGGGTCACGCAGTGATAAAGTGGGACAAGCCTCTTGATGCCAGTTCTCTGGAACAGCAAGGCACAAGCACAACAGTAATGTAAATGGGTGTATCCAAACGTTGATGTTTTCTTTGAAGCTCACTAAGATGGTTTACAATTAGACATGTGAGATCTGAGACAGAAAGACGGAGAGAATTAAAGTACTGTCGCATGATTTGGAGCGGCAGCTGGTGCGCCCTAATCTGCAAGGTCCAAGCTTGACAATTGTACCAAGTTAATTAATCACAAATTAATCACACGGAAAACCCTCAGCGCCCTAAGTAAACTCGTGCTTTTGTCTCTGGCTGCGTTGACAGCCATTCTTCACTCCGTTGCACCCCAGAGGCTGCAGGCTGGACACACCTGATGGGCAGGTCAGTGCAGAGGAATGATCGATTATACGCGTATTAAGTTCCTACAATGGGAATTGCTTGTCTCCTATTTTTCCAGAACTGGCACTTTCAGGAAACTCAATGCACGATCCCTCTATCACAGCAATCACTCTTCTGAGTATTCAAGCGACTTTTTATGCCTAAACCACCAGTTATTCTCTGCCTTGTGCTTCTCTCTCCAAGTCTGAAAGAACCCCACAGTTACCTAACGACTCACAGCTAACAACAGTTGGTGCCCTCTTGTATAAAAAAGTATTAACAGAACCCAAGACACCCTGTAGAATTGCTAGGATTTGCTAGATATTTGACTTTCCTATAAATATAAGTGAAAACTGCAGCAAGATGTTGCAATCAGCATGTAAACCTGGATTTTACAAAGCGCAGCCACCCTATCATTCATCACTACTTTATTTTAGCACCCGCCGAGGCTCGCTGTTTGGACGGGTGCAGTAGCGTTAACGTCTTTTCCTCTGAACTTCAAAATCGCTGACGACATGGGTACAGGTGCAGGAAGTGTGGCGGAAACAAACAACTTTGCCTTTGCCCGGCACAGCTTTCCTTTTCCTCCTCCAGCCCTTGGAATATCCCACTGAGCCCCAAGGCAGTGCCCTGGGAGAGCTCCTCCCCACCCGTGGCGCACATAATTGCACGGGGTCCCAGGCAGATAGTGGAGACCCTTGGGATCCAGAGGGTCACCACCCAGGTATAATGCAGGAGGAGAGTGCGTTGCCCACGGGTCACCCTCTCCATCACAGCAAAAATAATCCTAGAACAGCAAACGAGGAGCGCCCACATGTGCCAAGGCTACTTTGAAGTGGGGTTTCAGGAGAGTAAGCCAGCAGCTCCGGGCTCAATGAGCGCTGGCGGAGCTGGGCTGAGCACGGGGTGCGGCACTGGGGACCCTCGCTTAGAGCAGCGTGTCCACCTAGAGGCGCTGCGCCCTCCACACACTTCCCACCGGCTACCGCCTGCGGCCAGTGATCCGAGTCCTTGGCCCTAGTATAGCAGCGATCTCCGGAGGCCATGGGTGGGGGTGTCCTCCCCGGCTGACAGAGAGCCACCCCCACTGCTCCCGGCAGGAGCGCGGAGCTGCACGGACAGGCAAGTGGCAGCGACACACCCGCGCTCAGCCGGCCACGCCCGGCCGGCCCTCTAGTTGAGGGACCCCGACTTACCCCTGGCAGCCCTGCAGATGGCGGGCGGGGCTCCCTCGGCTACTCTGCTCCTGCAGCTGCCGCCGAACTTTCGCTCCTGCAAGGAGGCAGCAGCTCGGCTCCACCTCCAGCTCCGGCAGCCGCGGAGCCTCCAGGGACCCAGGGCAGTGGGGGGAGGGGGAAGAGCGGGGAGCGCGGGCTGAACAGCGGCCAAGCACAGTGCCCGCCTCCGGGTGGGAGCCCGCGTGGTGGAGGCAGCATGGGCCTCAGGGCCAGGGTCGCGCCTGGCTGCAGTCACCGGATTCCACCTGGGCCCTTCTGCAGTGTGCTCAGCTCCCGGTCTGAGCAGAGCAGGGTGCCCTGAATGAGGGACTGTCACTGCAGGGACCATGCGTGGAGAGGCAGAGGCAGGGTCTCCTGCACCGTGGAGTCTTCAAGCGTGACTGGTGACTGACATCCAGAGAAGTTGGCGAGAGGGAGCAGAACACTGTTGGAAGCCGTGCCCCCAGGGAAAGGTGGCGTCTATTCTACAAGTTCTCCCCATAACCCCACGGATTCCCAGACTCATTTCCCTGTGTCATCTGTTCTGCTAGGACTGTCCTGATTCCAAAGACGGCTTGCATCGAAAACTTTGTAATTTGTACTTGAGAGAATTATTGAGAGAGTCACTGTTTTTGCTGCCCTGGGTGGCAGGGCTCGTGCCTTCATTTAGAAGCTGTCATTTGCAGAAGATGGGAAACCCCTTTCAGCCCCACTGTGGCTATGTGATGTCTATAAGGACCTCTGGCGGCCACATCCCCACAGCAGCTCAGCTCACATTTGCAAATAAACAAAGCAGTGTGATTTCTCTGAGTTCGTCAGAGTTCTGCGTGATGGGGAGGTGGTACAGAGTTAACGCTGCACAGATAGGCGCACACCTGGGTGCATAAGTCATCACGCACGGGCTAGCTCCCAGCAGCCTCAGAAGGCGACCCTAGGACAATCTCCTCCTGCAGATGAAAGTAGCTGCTCCGAGGTCAGGGTACTTACAGGTTTTGTTAAGGTTTTTCTACTTCACACTCAGTCCCTCTGAGGATAGCCACGCATCTTCTTCAGGGCCTTTGAACGGCCAGCAAAGCATTCCTATGCCTTCATATCTTTTTATAGTTGATTGCTTTTGCCTACTGAAGTGGCTTTCATCTCCCTACTCAATGGTGTTTCCAGAATCATGTAATAAAGTTAAGCATAGACTTTAGCTTGGAAAATGGGCTAGAAAATTTGAGTGTGCGTTGCCACGGACCGCCACAAACATGCCCTGTAGGCCTCAGAGTCCAGGCTATGTGGACCAGCATGAAGAAGATGAAGAACATACTTTATAGCTATAATAGCCTCTATTACTCTATATAAAAGAAAGAGGGAGATCATTTGTTACTTTGTCGCTGCTCGCCATGTGAGCCACCTCAAGTTACCACTTTCAAACTTCTCCATCTGAATATTGACTCCGGGGCATAGCGGATACCAACGGATACCATGCCAGTGCATTGCAACGGAGAAGCCAGTTTCCAGGAATTGATGTCCCTCGGTTTTCAATAATTTCAAGTGTATAAAAAATAGGTGAATTGAGAAAGTGATAAAACTATGAAACTACATAATAGCATCATTTAGAAAAGATACCTTTTCGTGGACGAACAAGAGAGAAAGTGGATTTACAATGGACTATCTGCTCAATAGCTTCTCTTGCAGAGTTATGTCTCAGTTGCACTCTATCTCCAGCAGCAGGAGAGGCAGCCCCTGGCAAACCCAATCACTGAAACTAGCACAAAGATGGGTTCTCACGCACTAAGACCAGGGACCAGAAACACTGGGCAGAACTAAGCTGACATGTAGCTCTGCTTTGTGATTTAGAGACAGGGTCTCAGGAGCCCAGGAAGACATCAAACTCATGGTAGCCAAGAATGGCTTCCAATCTATGACCCTCTTGCCTTAGGCTCCTGAGTATTGAGATTACAGACATTCACCACTGAGGCCAGCACTGGATGAAAAAATAAAAACAAACAAATAAAAAACAAAAGTGGTTTTTCTTTGATAGTCCTGATATGTGGCCCAGACTAGCCTTGAACTCACAATTCTTCTACCTTGGTGTCCTGTGTACTAGGACTATAGACTAGGACTATAGGCCTTACCTGGCTGAAACCAGTTTCCCCCCATTAACTTATTTATTTATTCACTTTATATCCCTGTTGAAGACCCCTTCCTCCTCTCCTCCCAGCCCCACTCTTTCTCCCTCTTTCCCCATTTCCCCTCCCCCTCTCCTCAGAAAAGGGGATACACACCCCTCCATACCACCCTGCCTCAGCATATCAAGTTGCATCAGGACTAAGTGTGTCCTCTTCCATTGAGGCCCAACAAGACAGCCCAGCTAGGGGAAAGTGATCCAAAAGCAGGCAACAGAGTCCATGTCAGAGACAGCCCCATTCTAATTGCTAGGGGACCCTCATGAAGACAAAGCTGCCCATCAGTTACATATGTGTAGGGGGCCTAGGGACAGACCATGCATGTTCTTTGGTTGGTGCTTCAGTCTCTGTGAGCTCACAAGGGCCTCAGACTCTGCTGGTCTTCTTGTGGAGTTCTTGTCCTCTGGGTTCACCTATCCTTCCCCCAACTCTTCCACAAGTCTCCCCAAGCTCTGCCTAATATTTGACTGTAGGTCTCTGCATCTGTTTCAATCCACTGCTGAGTGGAGCCTCTCAGAGGACAGTTATGTTAGGCTCCTGAAACCAGCTTTTAAGACTTACTACGAAAAGAAAAAAAAATTACTACTTGGATTTTAGCTTGAAGCTGAAATGTTTTATAGTTAAACATCTTTCACAAGCATGATTTAGAAATTAAACTGTGTTGTTTGAATTTCCAAGGATGTACTAAAGGTATGTTAATGTCATGCCATCAACATGGGAACAGTAAGAAAATACATACACAGCTTTAGAAATAAGTGAAGGCACGATAGAAGTGTGACTTAAAGTAGAAAGCTTTTGTACTTATAAAGGCAGGTATGCATATTACCCACGCATGTGTCCAGGTTGGCTTGGACCTGGCTGTGTAGCCCAGAGTGGCCTAAACTTGCTACAGCCTTCATGCCGTAGCACCCCAAGAACCAGAGTATTACTGTGAACCTCAAACCTGGATACATTTTGCTAATCAGTTGTCTTAAATAGATACTGCACAGCCATCAAATGTCAAGTACAGAATTATTTCACATATTTCTAGATCAGGTATCTCAACTTTAGCAGGACCCTTGAGAAACTTGGCCCAGGCCAGCCAGGAGCTGAAGTAGTGAAACTCATTCACTAAAGCTCTGTTGCTTAACTTTCAAGACACACTGACGTCGTGTCAATCTCCCTTTAAACTGAGTTCCACTACTAAGGGTTATCCGATTCTTGGATCACAGCAGTGTGCCATGTAGTCAGAGGCAGGTCATTAGATGGAAGGGGTTTCCTGTACGGAATTTAGAGATTAGACAGTAGTTCTGAATGGTGGTCATTAGGATGTGGTCTAACTGTATTCTTCCTATGCATCTACTGCTTTTAAACCTCAGATATATGAAGTAGAATTCTCAATAACTTTTCATGTGAAATGAATAAGGTAAATAATGTTTGGGCTAAAAAAGTAGATTCTACTTTCCTAGGGTAAGCTTCATAACTCAAACACAGTAGGAGCTCAACTAATATCTGGTGACTAGAGAGATACTTTTAAGTTCTTTTGGCTGTCTCCACAGTTCTATCTTGAAATGTGCATATCATCAAAATGATTATTTTGGCTGGGCATGAACAAGGTGGAGGCAGAAGATCTTGACTTTAAGGCCAGCCTGGACTACCTAACAAGTTCAAGGCTAACCTGAATTACACAGTAAAATCTTATTTTAAAAAAATAATGATAAGCCAGAGCTGGGAGGCAGTTTAGAGGAAGTGCATTACCCAGCATGTGCAAGGCCCTGGGTTTGATCTCCACAATCCTCCGAAAAATAATTGATTGGTTGTTTTACAGAATTTTAAAATTTACATTGTTCATGCTTTTCTTTCTACATCAATCCAGGAAGCCTGAAAGGAGGAAATATCCCTACCACATTGCTCTCTTCTGCATATGACAGACAGGAGCCATTCTCTGGAGTGGCACTTTAACAGTGTTGCTAAGATCTCAAGTAAAAGCTGCCTGGCATCCCCCATGCTTCAGGGTGGCTTTTCCACCCTGTCTCTGTGTACTACATGGCCTCTCGCAGCAGAAGGTCATTCAGAAAAAAAAAAAAAAAGATGAGTGAAGCAGCAGAAAGTAGCTCACATCTACCGGTATCCCTGGGTTATCACCAGCTTCTCAAAGCAGGGTCTCTCCTTGCCATTATTTGCATTTGTCCACCAGTATTCAGAGGTCTAGCTCATCCAAGGCCTTTAATCATGACTAGAAACACTCATTGTCCTTTTTTTTCTTTTACATTTTGTATTACATCTTAAGTTATCTTGTGAGCATTTTAAGTGTCTCCTTTAATTTTTATTATATTTTTATTTGTTTTAGGTGTATGTGTGTTCATTTGAGTCACAGCACTCGTGTGGCAATCATAGGTCACCCTGATAAAATTGATCTCTCATTCTATTCTGCAGGTTCTAGGGATCAAAATCAGGTCATCAAGCTTAGTAGAAGGTGCTTTTACCTGTTGAACCACCTCACTAGCCCTCATTTTAAAAAATTATTTTCATCTTGGTAACTAAAGTCTCTGAATGTCACAGAAAGAGTCCTCTAACTTTCATTCCTGCACTAATTTGTTTTAAACTGGTAGACAGGCTTATTTGAAATTATTATCATCTTCCCAATCATTATCATCATCTTAGACTATTTCTTATTTAGGTCAATATCTATAAACCCCCGTCCTTCTTTCAAGACTTCACTCTGTACCTTTCCACTGTCCTAAAGATACACTGTAGCAAGCTCTCCATTAATAAAATATGCTTCAAAGACACGCATTATTGTAAGAGCATTTATTACTGACAGTGAAAAGTAGGACACACAGACGAGTGTTGGAGGATACCAGGAGAGCTACTGTAGAGCATATCAGCACTAAACAGAGGAACCAGCTTAGAGACAGGAGGAGCAAGCACATTCAGAATCCATAACCCCTCAAGAAAAGCTGCCTAAGGGAAGCAACAAGTGGGATGTTGGCCCAAGAAAGAAAAAGATGAGGAAATGATGCCTGACCAACAACGGTAAAGGGTATCCATTTCTGGTTTTCTTGTTTATCTCAATCCTAAACACAGGAGGTGATTCACCCTGTCTAGACACAGAGTGAGAAACAACCCAGCAGGGACTTTGCCTTCAAACCTGAGGACTTCATGCTGCCTCCCTAGCTTCAAGAGACACACTTGGCAGGAAATGCTTAGTTAAATCATTACTGAGTCACCCGCAGCAAGGGAGGCAGTTACTGTGTGCCATACACTGTGGGAATAACACAGGTGGTTAAGCCTAGTCCTCAGTGAGGCACCTAACATCTAGCACCCTGAGAGGCAGAGGCAGGCAGATCTCTGAGTTTGAGGCCAGGGGTCTATAGAGTGAGTTCTGCGACAGTCTGGGCTATGTGGGAAGAAAAGAAAACCTGTTCCCAGAGTTACTGCAATTGGATAGCTTCCTGCGAGGAGTGGCTTTTGGGAGGGACCCGGCAAAGCAAGTCAGACTTTGATAGGCATATAAAAGAGGGAGAAGGCCTCCAATAAGACACACATCTAAGGAAGCAGAGCATGGAAAGAACTGAGCAAGTCCTGAGGATAATTGATATTACAAATGACCAGGACATGCAGGACGTTTAGGGAGGAAAATGAGGGGAGTCTAGAAGTATCCTGAATCTGGTTTGTGTGGAATTTTGACTGCCGGGGAAAGACTTTATCATTTGAATTTCCATGAAGTATCCAAGTGTATTTAGAAGTGGGCACAGCTGGTTAATCAGCTTTTATCATTGCTGGGGGAGAGTCTTGCTTTTCCTCAGAGCCCATCTCTGTGAAGACTTAGGAAAAAGGTGAAAGCTGCCACCACTGAGAGCTAGAGAGATGACCCAGTACTAAACAGCACATACCTCTCTTGCAGAGGACCCAAGTTTGGTTCTCAGAACCCACATTAGGCAGCTCACGATAACCAATAGCTTCAGCTCCAGGAAAATCCAACATCTCTGGCCGCCATGGGCATCACACACAAACACACACACACACACACATACACACACACACTCTGAGGCATATAGACATACACAAAATTCTAAAAATAAATCATTAAAAGTGCCACCAGCTATAGAAGGGGAAAGGAGAAAATTGATGTTAAAAGAAAAAAAAAAAAAGACTAGATTTTTACAGCATCTGTGAGATAACCTCAGAAGAGAGGTCTAGATATCAGTCAGAAATTAGTTCAGGAAAGGCCAGGTTTAGATAGAGGACAGTAGGAATGGGAAATCATCCATGAACAAAATGTCCTCTATGTAATAAGAGAGATGAGCTAAGAGAGTCCTATGAAGGAAGATGAGAATACAATCTGTGGAGAAAACAGTATTCCATGAAGGAGAGTGGGAAGGACAGGTGGAAACCAAAACTTGAGCTATCTTAGAAGTCATGGAGTTTCAGAAGGTGGGGTGATGCTTACAGTCTAAAGTCCTATAGCTAGCTGGGTCAGCAGAGGCGGCTCAAAGGACACAGCAATCTGGATGAGAACCCAATCTTGGTTCCCGGTACCCATGTCCTGAGGTTTTCAGCTGCCTGTAACACCCAATCCGGAGGATCAGACATGCTTTTCTGACCTCTGAAAAGGCATATCAGATACACCCAGTGCAGCAGCAAAAGTTAAGTGTAGAAAAAGTTGCTCTGGTTTTCACAGTCCAGAAACGTGTGTGTGGTTACACTGACATTTCACAATGGGCCCAGTCTGACTTGCTAATGAAATCGCAGGACTTCCTGGAATATGAGTGGTAACCCTGTCACTACATACAGATTTCCAAGTATGCTTCACTCTTGACCTAGAAAACCAAAAAGCAACCAGAAGTAAGAATGAGAAGCAGTGGACAATCCATAAGAAACCAAATATTTATATATTCTGATTGCTTTCAGCACAATAGCTATTTCAGTAAAGCACTAATTTGTTATATGCCTTTCATGTTACTAAACCTTTGACTAAAATCTGTGTACATGAGAAACTAAAAGGAAAAATAATGTTAATGGGAATGGAGAAAAATAACCTTGGTAGGTCCCTTTCTTCATCACCCCTGCTGTTACAGGCTGTGTTAGTCACCTACCTCAGTTTTGAAAAAGTACCAGACAAAAGAAGCCTGAGGAAGGGTGGGTTTATTTTGCCTCACAGTCCAACAAGGCAGAGAGGTCTTGACAGCAAGAGCCTGGGGCAGCTGGTCACTTTGGATAGGTAGTGAGGAAGTCAGGTGACTAATGCGGAGGCTCACTTCGCTTTCTCCTGCACACGCAGAGTGTGTCTTCCCATTTCCATTAATGGAATCTTGAAACCCCCTCACAGATTTGTTAGAGCTTCCTCATACATGATTCTAGATCCTGTCAACGTGATGATGGGTAGAAAGAGTCACACAGGTTCTCGCCTGAGGACACAAACCCTGAGTTAACCCTGAACACCTTCAGTCATATGTTGGGAACACAGTTCCACCCACCCCCAGGCTGGACCTGCGCTGAGTCTCTGCTGCTGCAAGCTGTGCCCGAGCCTTACCTCCCTCTCTCAGGAAGCTCTACTGACCCACTTGGCTTTCTGCAAGTGGACTCTCCCCATTCTCCATTCGGAAACAATCTCTGCTTTGAATTCTGGACTCTTCAACTTGGGCCCTAGAGTCTTTTCTCCTCTAGTTTCACCCCCTATTTCACTACTGTTCTCCACCAGAACCCTGCTCTCACCTTAACAAACAAAATTAACACAGAGGTCTCTGCCTGAGACCCCATACCTTCTCTGCCCCAAATACCTCTTACTCACTCATATCCCCTCAACACCACCGCAACACTGCTCATGCCAAAATTTGCTGAATCTCTTTGGAGGTAAGTTTGTTGTGCAACCCCAGAGAGGTCATGGTTCTATGGTGTTAACTCAGGTCATCAACACAGAAGCACTATTATTAGAATTGCCAAAACTGCATATGCGAAAGACATTGGTTTTTATCATGTTAGAGCCACTCTCTAAGCCATATGTGCATTACTACACCTGTCAAGACTCCACAAGGAAACGGAGGTTTTTGCTGGGCACGGTTTATGATTTCAGTGTCCAAGACGCTCAGGCAAGAGAATTGCCATGGCTTTAAGGACAGCAGAGCGTGAAGAGTAAGACCCTGTCTGAAACACACACATGTGGAAAGCAGACAGAGAGAAAGAGACAAAGGGAGACAAAGGGAAGCTTAAAGAGATCCTATAGCTTCTACAACTTAGCCACAGATAGTAATGCAGAGCCCACGATTTACACTCAGGTCACCTCCTTTCCTACAGATATCTTTGGGCTTTCCATATCTTATAGCTAAAGATAAAGCAATTGAAAGAACCCACAGTCTTTCAAAATATTGTATCTATAAAACAAAAATAACAAATTCTTCCTGTTTTGAAATTTTATGTACTTTTACATTTGATTATTTACAGGGTTCTTTTTTCCTGTGTGTGTGTGTGTGTGTGTGTGTGTGTGTGTGTGTGTGTGTGTGTGTTGGGGCATAGCCAGGAAGGCCAGAAGAGAGCAGTTGATCTCTGTTAGCTAGAGATAAAGGTTTCAGCCACCTGACATGGGTACTGGGAACCGAACTCCAGTTCCCTGAAAGAGCAAGAAATACTGTTAGCTGCCAGTCTTTCCAGGTTGACCTCAAAATTACTATTACTCAAAAAATATAACTGAGGCTGGCCTTGAACTCCTATCTTCTTGCCTCAACTTCCCAAGTACTTGGCCTTATAGGTTCAAGCAGCAAGCCTGGCTTTTTTTTATTCGGTTGTATTGTTTTGTTTTGTTGAGAAAAGGTTTCACTGACTAGCCCAGGCTGGTCTGAAACTCACTATGTAGCCTAGACTGCTCTTGAATTCTCTGTCTTAGCTCCCTCAGTGCTAGGATTAGAAGCATATATCACCATACAGTGTTGAAAATGGGTTCTTAATGATGGAAAATCAGAGAATCATTTGTCTTTTGAGTATTGTCCTCTTAACATAAGATACATGCAGAAGAGAGATGTATCCCACATGGTTCCCAGTCCATTGCTTTTGTTGTCTATCTCATGAGCTCCTGTAGGGATCTGGGAATACTCTCTGCCTTGTCTTACCCCTATTATGTGAGACAAGGCTATCTGGTTGTCTGTATCTGTGAGTTCTATATACACAGGTTTAACTAACCTCAAATGAAAAATATTTTTAAGTGTATCCAAACTGAACCTATACAGACTTGTGTTCTGTCATTATCTCCTAAGCAACCCAACAGTAACATAATTGATGTCAAATTGTCTTGGGTTCCAAAAGTACTTAGAGGTAATTTGAAAAACTCAGAAGAATATTTATAAGTCTATGTATGTTCTCTGCCAACTTCATACAAGGTATTCGTGCTCCTTTGGGTTCTGGTATGTGAAAGGGGCCCTATCTCAATCTCCCACAGAGACTGAGGGATAACTGTATTACAACAAAAATGGAAAAGTTCAAGTTCAAGAAGATGTGAATGAGTGAGCAGCTTCCTTGGGCACCTCCCCTTTTGTCACATCTCACCACATTCTGTGCTTTGAGGAGATAGTCAATGTCCCCTCAATTCTTATTCTCAATTTCTTAAGCCAACATCTGAAGTCACACAGTGTTTATGTGACTAGATAGAGAACCACTGTTTATTTTCCTCCCTATGGAGCACAGTCTTCTCCTTCCTATTCCTTTTAACCAGTCCTTAAACAGGCTTCCCTTCAGACTCAGCTCTTATCTTGATAGGATGGGGAAAGATAGCTCACTCCCCCACTGGTAAAGCACTTTTTGAAACACACTGCAGAACTTCTGCCATGCTTTGGAGAACAATGCTGAGGAAAGGGGTGAAAATCCTAGAACTCTATCATTCTATGCACACTTCTGTGTTTACACTGTAATACAGTGATTATAAAGCAGCCAAGTAAGTACTCTAATAACATTGCACTGCAAATTCACCAAAAAACTGGGCATGCTGCTGTTTACTTTTTGCTTTTCTTCTTAGGTATGGAACAGGCTCCTGGAAGCAACTCCTGGGCATCAGTCTATCTGAAGCTCCCGCATATCAGTCACAAGCTAGACTCGGCCTCTCTTCCAATCGTGCCATCAATCCATCCACACCAGAGGTTTGGGCAGTGAGGGTCTCTCAGGCTTCAACGGCCACTTCTGGGAATAGAAGGTGTCACATAAACACAGAGAACGGTTTTCAGTCAGAGGTCCCCAAGATCATGTCCTCCTGATACCCCGCTGTAGCTCAGACTTCCTATTTGCAGTTAGTGGGGAGTTAAATACTAGACTGTAGGCTGGAGGTATGCAAAGTCTACTTTCAGAAGAAGGCTTCCTAGTCCTAGTTTGGATTCTCCTTCCAAGACATCACTCAGACCCAGATAAATTAAGAGGCCCACCAAGCAGATTCTAAAGGCAACAACTTATAACAGGAAATTAACATGTCATTGAAATAAGTTGGCAATATAGCCACAGTTAACCCAAGTAAAATGTAACAGTTCTCACAACAGGCATTCATGACATGGTTATTATAGAGCTGTAAAACAAGTCTCACAGACACATAAATCCCTCTTCTGAGCATATGGCAATTCATACACATGTACTAAATAGTAATTATTGAATCATGTGACTCCTGGAATCAGATAGTGCATGGCATGATGCTTACTGAAATGAAGGCCTTTTGTTATCTAAAATTAAAAACCTTTACTATACCTCCTAAGAAGCTGTCTAAATTTAAAAACTGTTGGGAGTTGGTCTGGTCTGGTGCTATGTATTCTATTGTTAATTACTGGCCCCCAAGATCTGGTTGCTGCCCATTCTTACTTATACCATTGTTATGTAAATTTTGCTCTACCTAATTCAAAGTTAACTGGTTAATAAAGTTGCTGAAGCCTGTAACTGGGCAGAAGAGAAAGAGAGAGAGAGGCAGAGCTTAGGTTCCGGGGGGGGGGGGGGTTGGGGGGTTTGAGGGGGACCAAAAGGGGGGAGGGGAAGGAAGAAGAGAGAAAAGGAAGGAGCTCGGGGACTGGACAGGGTGAACCAGGAGCACCAGGCCAAGGGAAGAGTGCCGTGAGGACAGACTGATGGAACAGAAGCCACCCAGGAGTTATCAGATTGGCAAGAGATGAGCTTTTAAGTAGGTTTTAAGTGTAGTAGGATTAGAATAAATCAGAATCTGCCCGCACAGTGCCTACAGCTTAATAATAAATCATAGTCTCTCTGTGTCAATCATTAAGGAACTAGCTGGTTAAAGAAAACTGCTGTCATATGAATTTCTTGCATACATAATTATTAATAATCATTTTATAAATAACAATGGTAAATAGAACTGCAAATAACTGCAGAAAAACTGGAAAACCAATTTATTTTCAACTGAGAAGGTAAGTAAGAGACCCAAACTCTGGAAGTCTTTGACATAAACTACTTTCTTCCCCACTCCCATCAAATAAATGTCAGAGAATTGTTAAAAGAATTTGAGGTATGCTACATTGTTGGCATACTGGGTGGGAGGGGTGCTCCCATAAAAATTTTCAGCCAATCTCAAAAGGAAAAGGGGAAAAGAATGAAGTGAGGAAGAAAGAGGAGAGGGGGAGAAAAGAGGGCTGAGGAATGGAGGAGAAGAAAGGGATGGAGAGAGGAAAATAAATCTCTACCATTCAGAAAAATAATGCGAAAGAGTTATGAAGTTCAACATATAGTATTTGCCCATTTATCTAGCCATACAAGATCTACATATTCACTAGGGAAAAGGGTTATAAATATATATACAAAAGAATTATATAAAATGTTCATAGCACAAAAACACAAATGTCCACAGCAGTTGAGTAAATAAAGAGATCATGATGATAATGGTTGGCTGGTGGTAAGGGGCTCATGAAGCCCCATATTTCTGTAAGAATCCATAGATAGTTAACAGTTGGTTGAAAGAATAAGAAACATTTTCTTCAATGGTGAATCACTGGTAAATCATCCTGTACTTTTAGTTATCTTAATTAGATTCATTAGTTCATCAAAAAATTTAAAAACCATGAACAAGCCAGTTATATTTAGAAATATATTATATGTATATGTAAATATATGGATGCAATAACATTTAATGAAAAAAGACATTGATATGAAAGAGTAAGGATGGGTATATGCGAGAGTCCGGAGAGAAGAAAAGGAAAGGAGAAATGTAATTATCTTAAAATTAAAAAGTCATGAAAGAAGCTGGCTCAGTGGTTGCTCAGCCAGAGATATCTAAGTTTAGTTCCAGCACCCACATGGTGGTTCACAACCATTTGCAATTCCAGTCCCGGGAGATATGGCCCTGTCTTTGAGATCCAATACCCCCCTCTGTCCTCTGAGGTCACCAGGCACATATGTGGTACACATACATAGATGTAGGTAAAACATTCATATAATAAAATAAGTCTTTAGAAAAGTCATAAGGGAGATCTAAGATGGTGGTGACCAGCACGTACCATATCTGAGAGACAAGGGATCTGAACTCCGAAATTGGTGAGTAGAGGGGCAGCTGAATCCAGAACATCAACATTGAGGCTTCCAAGGAGAAAAGGGACAAACCCTGAGCTGAGACCATTAGGATTCAGGTCAACCCCGGACTTCTCCTGGGGACTCAATTCCCAGGCACTTCCCCTTTAACGGGCCTCCCTGCTCAACAGCAGAGGCAGCAAGCCTGAGGCAGAGGCTGAGGTGGCAGAGGAGGCCCGCAGTGCCCACAGCTCCTAGCACAGAGCACAGCGCTGGCTGCTCCTAGCACAGAACTCCTTGCTTGAGATTTGAGACAGAGAATACTCAGTCCCCCAGCACTTCCCCACACAGGCCTCCCTTCTCCCTCCTTGGCAGAGGCCGAGGCTGCAGAGGTGGCGAACAGCACCCGCCACCTAGTGCAGTGCTGATCCGCAGTGCCCACAGCTCCTAGCACAGAGCGCAGTGCCAGCGCTTCCACCAGGCCAACCAGGTCCACAGCTCCCCAAGGCCTTCCGGAGGCATCTGTTCCAGTGACCTCCTAGTTCTGCGTTGGTGGCTGGACATCCAGTGGACCTCAACACCAGCCCCCAAGTTCTGCGACAACATAGGGATTCATGGGACAGCATTATCAACAGTGAAGCCCCAGCTCTGCGGGTCTACCAGGGAAGTCGAGGCAAACAACTCGTGGAGCCCAGACAGATCTGAATACCAGAACGACAGTATGACAGGACTGTAGACCACTGAGGTATTCAGGAAATCGGCGCATTGCACCCGCAAACTGCGCCCACAACTGCACCCGTGAACAGCGCTAGCATCCGCACCCCCTCCTGTGCCTGCACCCCACACACATTCCAAGCATCCGCATTCTCTAGCACCCTGTCCTTCAAGACACACTTCCATGCACACGAGCACACTCGCATACCCACAATTGTGATTCTGTGTCAGAGGCTCTTCCTCCTTTAGGTAAAGCTGAAACATCAATGCACACTCTCAAACCAGTGGACCTCTCTCATCTTCCTGAAGAATACTCCAGACAACAGAGTAAGACAGACCCAGTCTGAAGTACAGACTCCAGGAACAAACGTTGAAGGTTATGGATAAGCAAACGGCCAGAGGTGGGCGTAAGAGCACACCCAACAAAAATCAGGACATCATGGCTCCACCAGCATCCCCCAAATCAATGGATATTTCAGCTCATCAGAAACACAAGAAAATGACTTTAAAGCTATGCTTATCCAGTTATTAGAAGCACATAAAGAGGAAACAAACAAATCTCTCAGAGAAATAACCAAACAAATGGAGGCAAATAAAGAGGAAATGAACAAAGCTCTCAAAGAAATACAGGCAAATACAGCCAAACAAATAGAGGCACAAGCAGAGGCACAATTAGTGGCATATTGAGAGAAAATGAACAAAAAAAAATAGAAGCCATCATACAAAGACAGGAATCCACATTCAAACAGATGAAGGAAATGGTACAAGGCATAAAAACAGAATTATAATCAATAAAGAAAACACAAACAGAGAAAGCCCTAGAGCTGGAGAACTTAGAGAAAAGATCAGGAACCACAAAGGTAAGCATCACCAGTAGAATACAAGAGATGGAAGAGAGAATCTCAGGCACTGAAGATGCACTTGCCAAAACTGATATTTCTCTCAAAGAAAAAGTAAAATCAGAAAAGTCTCAAACACAAAACATGCAAGAAATTAAAGACACCATGAAAAGATGATCATCTCCTTAAATGCCAAAAAAGCATTTGAAAAAATCCAACATCCATTCATGTTTAAAGTATTGGAGAGATAAGGGATACAAGGCACATACCTAAAAATAGTAAAGACAACATACAGCAAGCCCATAGCCTATATCAAACTAAACGAAGAGAAACTTAAATCAATCCAACTAAAATCAGAAACAAGGCAAGGATGCCCATTTCTCCATATCTCTTCAACATAGTATTTGAAGTCCTAGCTAGAGCAATAAGACAACTAAAGGAGATCAAGGGGATACAAATTGGAAAGAAAGAAGTCAAAATATCACTACTTGCAGATGATATGATATTATACATGAGCGACCCCAAAAATTCAACCAGAGCTTTTCTTAAGCTGATAAACACCTTCAGCTAAGCTAAGTTACAAAAGTAACTCAAAAAATCAGAAGCCCTTCTATATACCAAAGACAAAAGGGCCAAGAAAGAAATTAGGGAAACAACACCCTTCACAATAGCCACTAATAACATAAAGTACCTTGGTGTGACTCTAACCAAGCAAGTGAAAGACCTGTTGGAAAAAAAAAAAAAAAAAGACATCAAGTCTCTGAAGAAAGAAATTGAAAAAGATATCAGAGGATGGAAAAATCTCCCAAACTCATGGCTTGGCAAGATTAATATAGTGAAAATTGCCATCCTACCAAAAGCAATCTAAAGATTCAATGTAATTCCCATCAAAATACCAACAAAATACTTTACAGAACTTGAAAGAAAATTCTCAACTTCATATGGAAAAACAAAAAACCCAGAGTTTCCAAAAAATCCTGTAGAACAGCCGATTATCTGGAGGTATCTCCATCCCTTATCTCAAGCTGTACTACAGAGCAATAGTAATAAAAACTGCATATTACTGGCATAGAAACAGAATGGTGGATCAATGGAATTGAACTCAAGACCCAGAAATAAACCCACATACTTACAGATACTTGATTTTTGACAAAGAAGCCAAATCCATACAGTGGAAAAAAGACAGCATCTTCAACAAATGGTGCTGGTATAACTGGATGTCTACATGTAGAAAAATGCAAATAGATCCGTACTTATCACCCTGCACAAAACTAAAGTCCAAGTGGACCAAAGACCTCAACATAAAACCAGACACACTAAACTGGTTAGAAGAAAAAGTGGGGAAGAGCCTTGAACTCATTGGCACAGGAGACCACTTACTGAACAGAACACCAACAGCACAGGCTCTAAGAGCAACAATCAATAAACGGGATCTCATGAAACTGGAAAGCTTCTGTAAAGCAAAGAACACTGTTGTCAGAACAAAATGACAGCCTACAGACTAGGAAAGGATCTTCACAAACTCTATATCTGACAGAGGACTAATATCCAGAATGTATAAAGAACTAAAGAAGTTAAAAAGCAACAAAGCAAGTAATACAATTAAAAAATGGGGTACAGAACTAAACAGAGAATTCTCTGTAGAGGAATATAGATTGGCAGGGAAACACTTAAAGAAATGTTCAACCAGGGAGATGCAAATCTAAACGAACAGAAAGACACACACAGTATATACTCACATATAAGTGGATACTAGACATATAATATAGGATAAACATACAAAAATCTGTACACTTAAAGAAGCTGAGCTAGAAGGAGGACCCTGGGTAAGATGATAAATCCTCACTCAGAAAGACAAATGGAACAGACATTGGAAAAAGAAGAAAACAGCAAACAGGATAGGGGCCTACCACAGAGGGCCTCTGAAAGACTACCCAGCAGTGTATCAAAGCAGATACTGAGACTCATAAACAAACCTTGGGCAGAGTGCAGGGAATCTTAGGAAAGAAGGGGGAGATATAAAGACCTGAAGAGGACAGGAGCTCCACAAGGAGAGCAACAGAACCAAAATATCTGGGCACAGAGGTCTTTTCTGAGACTGATACTCCAACCAAGGACCACTCATGGACATAACCTAGAACCCCTGCTCAGATGTAGTCCGTGGCAGCTCAGTATCCAAGTGGGTACCCTAGTAAGGGGAACAGGGACTGTCTCTGACATGATCTCAGTGGCTGGCTCTTTAACCGCCTACCCCTGATGGGGAAGCAGCCTTGCCAGGCCACAGAGGAGGACCATGCAGCCAGTCCTCGTGAGACCTAATAAGCTAGGGTTGGATGGATGGGGAGGAGGACCTCCCCTATCAGTGGACTTGGAGAGGGGCAAGGAGGAGATGAGGGAGGGAGAGTAGGATTGGGAGAGAATGAGGGAGGGGCTACAGCTGGGATACCAAGTGAATAAACTGTAATTAATACAAAAAATATTTTTTAAAGTCATGAAAGAAGAAAGGAAACATTAGGGTAGAGAAAGAATTAGCAAGAGGGAGAGAAAAATAGAAGGTAACTGGAGGTAAATATGGTCAAAATAAAATATATACATGTATGAAAATTAAATTAATTATTACATATTATTAATATATGCTAATAAAACTAAAATAAAAAATCAGAAAACAAGATAACCCAGATACTGAGCAATAAGAGTGAATCTCAAAATAATGATGCTGAATGAAAGAAAACACATACTAATTTTTTTTGTGTGTAAAACTCCAGGAGACGCAAATGTATGCAGACTCCATGGCAGGAAGCAGATCAGTGGTTGCTTTGGTGTGTAGAGAGGATGGACAGATGTCAGGAAGGAAGATTACAATGGGCATGAGAGACAACTGGGTGATAGGTGTGTGTACTTCCTGATGGGGTGACAATTTCACAAGTGTATGCAGGTCAAAGCTTAGAAAATTGAGGACTAGCAAGATGGCTCAGTAGATAAAAGCACCTGACAACCTCAATTTCACCCTTGAGACCTATGTGGTGAAAAGGGAGAACAATGCAGAAAATTGCCCTCTGACCTCCATATGTTCACCATGACACACACATGACCTTGCATATACACATGAGCACATAAAATAAATACAGCTTAGCAAGCCTCATACTGTAAGATGTGTTATTATATGTACAGCAGTACACCATATATGCTTGTGTTCAATCTGTATCTCACAGGTCTCATTTGCCCCAAGTTAGCTATGAATGTAAATGACAACATCATTTCATAGAGTAAAAGGTTGGACACCCCTGAAAATCCCCAAAGCTGGGTATGGTGGACCATGCCTATAGTGCCAGCATTTGAAAGGTTAAAGCAGAAGTGCTAGCCTGGGCTTCATAGAGAATTCTAGGTCTGTCTGCACTACAGAGTAAGATCCAGATTCAAAGAAAGACGAGCTACAAAATTTAAATCTTTAGGGGTATTTCTAGCAAATCCACATAACAGGCTGACCTTAACAGTGTAGAGCACAACAGAAGAGTTCATAACAAACGCTCTGTTTTTAATGTTGATTCTTTCTGCTTTTATATAATTTTGTAACTGTAAGTTTATATAATTTAATTTTTAATGGTTTGGGGGTAATTTGCTCATAAAATTCTTTGAAATATAATAGTTGGGTCCCAAGAAGTAATATACGCTGCTGGTTCCACACCAGCCCCAAGGAATTAAATCCTCTAGGCTTTGGATCTAGGAGTTTGCATTTTTAAAATCTTCCTAGGTGGTTCCGATTTAAGATACTGGTAGAGGTTCTAATTACATTATTTTTGTTTGGTTGGTTGTTTTTTAATTGTTTGTTTGTTTGTTATTGTTTTCAAGACAGAGTTTCTTTGTGTAGCCTGGCTGTCCTGATATTCCCCTCTAGAGACCAGGCTGGCCTCAAACTCACAGAGATCTACCTGTCTCTGCTTCCCTAAAGCCGGGATGGTGCCACCACCTCCGGGAATTTAATTTCATTGTTTTTTAAAGCTGGTGTTATTGTTTGAATATTCAAATTCTCCCAAAAAACATAGAAATAAGTATTAAGTATTGAGGTGGAAATCAGACCATGAATGAGGGTAGTGCCCCTTAAGAGGCAGCAGGGACTCTGTTTGTTCCTTTGTCTGTGCACAGTTTGAAAGTACCATATATTAACTAGTATGGAAGCCTGTTGGTATAATGTTCTTGTGGAATGTACCCTGGTTCATTCCAATGCTGATTTCTCTACTCCACTATCTGGTTTCAATCAGACATTGCATTGTGATGCTTATTCTAAGGATCATCTGCCTCAAGTTTGTATAAACATGCTACCATTTGTTCTCTGTATTATCAATAAAACAATCAGCCCCAATGCTGAGCAATGGAGAGAATAGGGTGGAATATCCTGGTCAAGGGGGGAGGAGAAGGAAGTGTGTAGGCGGTGTAGGAGCAGAGGTCAGCAGGAGAGGTCTTGGAACCATGAGGAGGGATGGACCAGACCTAAGATATGACTAAAAGCAAGTATAATGGGTGAAATCTGAATGGTAGGAAACTATGTGAGCTTGGAGGTTTAGGATGGAACAATTGCCCAGCATTGTTCTCTAGGTTAATTAAATAAATTCTAGGGTCTGTGTGGTGATTTGGTTATACAGCTGGTTTAGGAATAACTGCTGCTTAACTAAAAGATAAATCAATAGTAAATATTAATAACCCACAACAGAAGCCCTCACCAGACACCAAACATGAGGGTGTTATGCCCAGTTCATGAGACTCTCAGAGACTACCAGGAATCAACTCTACTACAAATACATGAGGATCTTTTATTATAAGCTCGAGCCCAGGACACAGAATTCTACCTGGTTGAAGAGGAGGAGCGTGGCCCTGTGGTTTAGGGGAACAAGGTTTTTAAAGGGAAAAACCACAAGTGGCAGGCTACATGCCTTAGAGTTACATGATTGGGTAAGGGAAATTGACTTTTGAAATGATTGGTTAACTTTAGGTACCAAGACCATAAACAGTTCTGTCCTGACCATCTGGACCAGTTTCCTAGCAACCATATCTCTAGTGGTCAGGGAAAGAATGCAGTAAGGCCAGTTCCTCCCCTGAAGGTGGCTGGACATATTTCCACCTGGCTGGCCTTTGTTCAGGCTTGTGCTTTAAACTTTAAACCAATACCCAAAATTCTTTGGTCTCTCAATGGCACCTTGGTCTTGGATTTCCCAGTCTCCGAACTGTTGGGAACTGTTGTTTATAAGATGTCCAATCTATATAGAATTTAGTTATAGCAGCCTGACTAGACTGAACAGGCAAATAATAGAAAAACACTTAAAGGCAATATGTTACAGGGAAGGAACACATTAAATATTAGAAACATTAAAATTCTCATTTCATTTCTGCCACTCAATCATTTGGCCTTGGGCAAATCACTAATCTTATGAGGGGAAAGAAGAATGAAGAAAAAATTAAAGAGTCACCTAAATACTGAAATATTTATAGGTTAAATGACTTGATATCCCTAATTTTCCTTAAAATGAGTCAGAGAATGAAAGAGAAAAAAGAAAGTTAAGTCAGGAGGTGAGCAAAACAATATTGATCAAATGTTTGGGGAATGAAAACACGGGTTTACTGTAAAATCTCCTCAATATTTTTTGTGCATGAAATTTAATATTAATAATATGACTAGAGAGATGGCTCAGTGATTAAGAGTAAGTGGCATTCTCAGAAAGGAGCCAAGTTCCCTGTGCCCACATTGTCCTGTGACACACAATCACCTGTAACTCCAACTCCAGAGGATCTGATACCCTCTTTTAGTCTCCACAAGCACCAATACACAGGTGCACACACATACACACAACCAAACATCTTAAAGGAAAATCATTAGTAACCTAGGATTCTTTCTGTCCTTAAAAATATGCTTTGCAAGTCTTTGAGTTTAAAAATTATTTTAGTGAAACAAGGGGTTGGGAATTGGCTTCTTCTATTTCTTATTTGCATAAGAATAAAAATCTACTTCCGTCTTAGAGAGATACAGTGACTAATCAGGATTCCTACAGCCTCTGGACTCCATGTCCCTGTGGGCCATTTCAGCTACCCCAGGCATCAGGAGGATCTGCTGCCCCACTGCAGAGTCGAACAAGAGCGAGGAGAGGAGACAGAGAATGGCTGTATGTCTATTCAGTCAAGCCTCAGTGTTGACTCAACACATAGCCTGATTTCAGTTCCATGCAAAACCAGGAACACACTTCACTGTGAAAAATTAAAAGTCAGCCAAATGCTGAGGGCAGCCATTGTCACCAACTCAGTCACTTCCCAATGAAAATAAGAAAAGATGACTCAGATAAATTGATAGCATACTATCTTTGTTTCACCTTACATAGAGTTTAAAAAACAAACATTCAAAAGCACATTTCCCTCAATCTGGATAACCCTAAACACTTTTCTATCATGTGCAAGGCAACAATAATTAAAAAAAATAGTATTTTTTATTCACTCAATTTTAATATATCAATAATGGTAAGAAGAAAATATTCCATTTAGGGTCAATTTGGGGCCCTCTTGTCCAATTTTCAACTATTAACTTCAATTAAAAGGTAGTTGCTAGAGTAGAATAAATTTTAAAGCAAGTAACAATAATAATTCCTTCCATAAAGAACCAGCATTGAAAATACAGAGAAGAGCCCGGGCAGCACATGCCTGCAGTCCCAGCCCTTGGAAGGCTGAGGCAAGAGAATCAGGAATTCAAGATTCTACTTCATGAATATGAAGCCAGACTGGCTGTTTAAGTGTCTGTCTCAAAAAAATAAACAGAAAAACAAAAACAAACAAACAAACAAAAACAAGGAACAGCAAGCAAACAAAACACACCACACAGACAGACACACACAATGCTTAAAGCCAGGTGTGGTGGCACACACCTATAATGCTGCCAGCGCTCAGGGAGGCAGAGGCCAGCCTGGTCTACAAAGTGAAGCCAGGACAGCCAAGGCTACACAGAGAAATCCTGTCTCAAAATAAATAAATAAATAAGTGCTTACTGCTGACCTAGAAAACCTTAGGTATAATCTAGGAGAAAAAAAAAAGGTGGGGGGGAGGCTAAAGAGAAAACAGAAGAAAAACAAGTAAGTTAAAAGCAAAGTGTGGAGAAATATGCAGAAAAGAAAGTTGGAATACACAAAGTAGCCTTTAGAAACACCGTTACTAGAACCCCCGATGGTCACTACACCGAGAAAAGAGTATGCGTGTGGTGGCCACGTCCTACAAACGTATCCCAGATAACAGCACTAAAACACACAGAAACACAGTCAACAGCCCTGCAAAAGGAAGTGGAAAACACCTTCACTGCCTCAGTGTCTGGACAGGAGACCTAAGACTCCGCAGTAAAGTGGACTCTGAAGGAGTCCAGCTGCCCCTGGATGGAGAACATCTCCAGACACACAACAAAAGGAAAAACAAACTCCTCCAGGCAAGCCGTGCTGTCGCCCTCGGACTCCTAAAGCACACAGACTGCAGCACAGCCCACTCCCGTGTCTCCATTCTACCTCAATTACCCCTTAAAAGGCCAGAACAAACCCAGACTCACACACACTGTGCAGGAATACACAAATGAAGTTTGAAATAACTCCTCAAAAGAATATTTTACAGCAGTAACATGAAGTGATGGATGGAAAGTACTAACGGGAAAGAAAGAGTCCTGTGGGACGACCTTAATTATGATGGTGTTTGTACAGATAGAAATAGAAAACTGAAAAGAGTACCGTAACTACACAGGATATCCTTACTTTTAAAAGGCAAGACAGCAACAAAGCTAGGGTTTAAAAAGTGACTCCATCCAATAAGATGCCTTAGCTGGCACTTACCCCTAAGCGTGATGACCAGAGTTCAACGAGTTAGGACCACCACGGTGGAAGGAGAGAACTGAGTCGCACACATTGTCCTCTCGCTTCCACACAGGCTGTGGCTTGAGCTCCTACACACATAAAACAAACAAATAAGGTGGCCCAGCACTCCCGGAGGCAGAGGCAGAGTTCAAGGCCAGCCTGGTCTACAGAGTGAGCTCCAGGCCAGCCTGGGCTACACAGAGAAACCCTGTCTCAAAAAACAAACAACAACGAATATATATATGAAGTAATATATATTATATATATATATATGAAGTGAATATATAGAGTATATTTATTATATTATATATTATATATCATATATCATATATTATATACCATATATCATATATTACATATCATATGTCATATATTATATATTATATTATATATCATGTATTATATATTATATAACATAAATAATACAATATATAATATTATATATCATATATTATATAAATATAATCATAATATTGTTATATTATATTATATAAATTTTATATTAATATGGTATGTGTAAGATAGTATAATGTATTATATATTTATATATTATATGTATATTTATATCTATTATATATCATATTTTATTATTATTTTATTTTATACTATATTTTAATATATTATAATTATAAGTATATATAATTATATATAAAATATATTACATATATATATATTTGAAGAAGTGGTTACACCAGCATTGGGACTGAGAAGGAGCCCACAGTGTTGATTAAATTCTTAATCAAAATTTCATGGTGGGTTTAAGGGATTTCTTTCACACATCATTATTTACATGAAGCTTTATCACCATAATATTTACATATTAAAGTATTATGCATAATTACTCCTACATATTTTATATGTAAAAAGATATGCCCAATAATACTAGATATGGCTCAGTGTTAGAGAGTGTTTATCTAGCATACATGAAAGGTCCTGGGTTGGACCTTCAGCTTCCTAAGAAAATGCTTCTAGAGGAAAGGGATGAAAAAGTTTTAGTTGGGAAGAACAAATTCATTGTACAAATCTATTGTACAGTGTTAAATATAGTTAATAATAAGGTACTGCAAATAGAAAATTGCTAAGACGTTACATTGTAAGAGGTCTTAAAAGAAAAATAATTTATAATTATATGAGATGTGTGCATTAATTAGATTGATTTAATAATTGTAACAATTTACACATGTATGAAGATATTACACACCAAAATCATAAAGATTTTTGTCTACACAGTTAAATGTATTAGTAACATCTTAATAACGAAGCATTTTGCTTTTGTTTTTTGAGACAGACTCTTGCTCTGTAGTCCCGCTGGGCTCCTCTTGGCACTCGAGCTCCCAGATGCTCGGAGCACAGAAGCCGACACCACGCCGCAACTCCTCTCATAAATGTTTTACGTAGTTCTATCCGGTGCTAACACGTCTTTTCATAGCTATCGTAATTTCTTGCTACCGTTGTGGAATAATTCATTTAAACTTACATGCATTTATCTGTACGCGTGCGTGTTTGCACATGCCAAAGCATGTCTGGAAGTCAGAGAACAACTCGCAAGAGTAAGTTCCCTTATTCCACCGTGCGGGCTCCAGGCAGCAGACTGCTCAGTCTGAGGCATCTCTCCAGCCTGTACTCACTGGGTGACAGGATTAGCCACACATCCCTGGAACGTGGTAATTCCCTAATTCTCTTCTCCTGCAGCTCAAATGTAGCACATCTGTGATTTTCACTCTCTGGTGAGAGCATGATTAAAATTGACCTGTTTTTTCTTAATTCTTCTTGTCTATGTACACCCGCGGTGAGGGAGGCAGCCCGTTGTCTTTTCCGCTTCTCGGCTGCGGTGACAGCGCTAGGCGGAGGGCGGCACAGCTAGCAGCATGCCTCACCTCGGCCACTAGATGTCAGTAACACTCCCACTTCCTACAGCCTGTCACTCATCACCGCCCTGTGGGCACAACCCCCCAGCTGAAAACACCCTCTGGAACATTCCTCATGCACGTGCCCTATACAGACTCCACAGTGAAACTGTTTTCTCACGCTTTATTCCTATCTGACCAAATGAACCTATCGTATTGTACTATACAAAAGGCTTTCTTTTTTCCACATAAAACTCTCTATGTATTTAACATTATTTTCCAGTCTGTATTTATCAATAGTTATTGGCTCAAAGTTCCGGATGGATTACCAGGTTGCTGATACGTACCAATTCAGAGCACCATTATTTCCCATTTGAAACACTGTCATTGACTCTTCCAACGTTTACTGAAACAATAAAACTTCTGTTTATCTTGAGGATATTGGATTCTCTAGTCTTTGTAATACATTCTAATTTCTACAAACTATTCTTGCTTTTTTAAGTGAATCTTGGTTTATGATGTTTTTTAACCTACATCCTCCATGCCGTTGTGTGTTGCTTTCATATTGTATGCCTGCTGAATTTGTTTCCTAGTTTCTGATAGATTATTTTATTATTAATAATTTATGTCCGTGTGGGAGCATATGCACATAAATGCCGGTGTCCACAGAGCACCAGCGTTTATGGCTCCTCACTTAGCAGTGGGGCCTCGTGAGACCCTTCCTTCTCTGTGCCGGGGTGTTTAATCAGGGTTACTTACAGGAACACAAAGGAGGGCCTCGTTACAGGACCATACACCGTTTACCAGCGGCTACAACGCTGAACAAAACGTCTCTCCTTCTCTAGAACCTGCCAACTGCACATGTTATCGGGGATGGGTGGGACTTTACATATAACGTATATATTCTGTAAATTCCCGTGTGTGCGCATGTTCATGTGCGCCCAAGTATGTGTGTAGAGGCCAGATGCCAACAGCAGGTGTCTTCCTCCAGTCACTCTCCACCCTGACTTTCGACACAGGGTCTGTCTCTGAACATGGGGTTTATGAATCTGGCTAAAATGGAAAAGCAATGAAGGCCATCAACATGTCACCTCTGACTCCCCAGAACTGGGATTACAGAATGGGGGTGGTTTGAATAAGGATGGCCCTCCTAGGCGCCTAGATTTAAATGCTTGTTTCCCAGCAGGAGGAACTGTTTGAGAAGGATTAGCAGGCGTGACTTTATTGGAGGACGTGTCACAGGGGAAGGCGTGGAGTTGTAAAAGCCCATGCCAGTTAGCTCCTTCTCTGCCTAGAGCTCATGGGCAGATGCAAGCTCTCAGCTCTGTACCGGTGCAGTGCCTGCCTCCACCCTCCCCACCATGACGGCCATCAGCACACTCTCTGAAACTGTAAGCCAAATAAGGGCTTTCTCCTTTAAGTTGCCTTGGTCATGGTGTTTTGTATTGGCAATAGAAAAGTAACTAAGGCACAGAAGGAAACAATCGCACCTACCATCTGTGCTGGGGCCAGAACTTGGGTCCTCATACTTGCACTGAAAGCTCTTTATTATTAATTGAAGCTCTTTATTAATTGAATTAATTATTAATTAAAAGCTCTTTATTAATTTAATTAATTGAAGTATCACTCCGTCCTTTGTTCTTTTTTGAGACAGGGTCTTATGTAGCCCAGGATGGCCTCAAACTTGTCATGTAGCCAAGGACAGTCCTGGGTTCCTAATATTGCTATGCATGCCTTCAAAGTTCTGGGATTATAGGCATAGAACACCAGTCCCAAGTTAAAGTTTTCATTTTTCCAGGACAGAGCCTTAGTACCTAGCTTACATTGACTTGCAAATTTGCAACAATCATCCTGCCTCAGCCTCCTCAGAGTTTTTACATTCTACTATTCAACTTATATAAATGTATTGCCTGTGTAGGTATTCTTTGAAAATAATTTTAATGGAAACTTAAAAAAAAAATTTAAAGGTGTCGTTTGTTCTTAAGCCATAATGAGGATATATAGGTTCTTGCTAAAAAACTAAATTGCCTTACCCATTAATTGCCAACTAGCAATCTCTGTCACATATGTAGCTTTGAGGCTAGAGGCAATTTAGGAAAAGAAAGGACATTCAAGTAGCCACCTACTCTGTCGTTTGTTGTCTTGGTAACTAAGGCAGCTGTGGGAACTCTTTCTATTATTTTCCAATCCTGCCACAGAAAGAAAAATGCAATATGAGAAAGCAGATGTGCCAAGGGTATAATTAATCTCCCTGAAAACGAGCCATTAAAATAACACCAAAGGCCATAACAAAAAATAGAATCCCAAATGAAAGAACTGGAAAAATATTAACCTATCGCCAGAGAGTGTTATATTACAGCCATGGTTCCCTTTACACGGTCATGTGAAAGATCCGGTAACGGGTCCCATCCCCAAAGCCGTAATCTAAGGTGGCTTAGTCATAGCCAAGAGTGGGAAAAGAGTCCCTAGTGCCAAAACCACTAACACAAAGGAATAAAACTCGGATGAAAGCTATGAAAAGGAGAAAGTCTGCTTTCGTGGGATAAATCCTTCCGTACAGAGTCTGTTTTCAACAGCCACATATAAAATGGGAAATTAGGGCTAGAGAAACAGACCAGCAAGTAAAGAGTTGCCTGGGTGTCCTAGTTTGTATTCTGCTGCTGTGATGAAACCCTGACCAAAAGCAACAAAGGGGAGAAAGGGGGTTAGTTTACGTTTCGCTTCCATGTCACAGTCAGCATTGAGGGAAGTCAGGACGGGGACTAAGGCAGGAAATGAAGCAGATTCCACTGGCTGGCCCAACTGTCTTGGACACAGTTAGCTTCCTTATACAGTCCAGGACCTCCTGCCTAGAGGATGGCACTGCCCACAGTGGGCGGCACCCCCACACACACACATTAACTCTCAATCAAGGTGATGCAGCCACAGACATGCCCACAGGCCAACCTGATTAAAGCCGTTCTTCAGTTGAGGGTCCCTCTTTTCAGGCGTCTCCAAGTTGTGTCAAGCTGACCACAAGAGCTAACCAGAACATGGGCCAGCATGAGGACCTGAATTCAATCCCCAACACCAGTGTAAAAAAGTAGATACAGTGGTGGTCCCTATCATTTCAGCAAGATAGCATGTCTCAAAACACAAGATCTCCACCTGAGGAAGGTACTAATGTTGGCCTCTGTTCTCCACAGACATAGAAAAATAAACAAATAATTGTATAGATTAAAAAAAAAAAATGTTCCAGAATAACCCAGTCTAGAAAAAGAAAAAGGAGGGGGTTGGAGGAACCGTTTGCAGAGATCCTTCAAAATATTACAAGGTTGTAGTAGAACAGGTTATCACATTTACAAACACATTGCCTTTCTGGAACAACAGATTGAAGCCAATCACATACGTTCTACCAATACACAGGAAATGCAAATGGACATGGATATCTTGGTTGTATTAGATGGTTGACTAGTTCCAAGGCAGGAATACCTGCGGGATCTGGAAATGTAGCTTTTTAAAAAGTAAACTTGAAGAGTGTGGAGGAGTCTGGAGGTCTTGTTTCTACCTCTTTTTTTTTTTTTTTTTAACACATAAGCCAGCTGGGAAGTTGTCATATCAGCTATTGAAACAGTGGGTCCTCAGCCTCAAACTATCAGATAAAATAAGCAACATTCTTGCTTGGGGAGACTGGCTTCAAAAATTGTTTTTGTTGAAAGAGGGTCTCTTGTCAAAAAGAAAAAGAAAAACTTTTTTTTTTTTTTATGTTCAATGAAGAAACTCTGAGGCCAAGCCTGATGGTGCATACCTAGGATCTGAAGACTTGGGAAGCTTATGAATTATTAGGATCTTTTGAAAGAAATAAAAAATGGGGCAAGAAAATAGAGAAAGAATTCCCTATTTCTTCCCCCTTATTTCTTTCTACATAGAAAACATAAAAGCTGAGTTCAAGTGTAGACCTCAGTTTGATATTCAAAAGTAAAGTTTCTAGCGGCATCTCACCAACCCCACACTGGCCCAATCACCATCTTTTGATGTTTGGGACGTTCTGTCACTCCGCAGCCCAGGCTGCCTGGAACGTGCAGTGGCCTTCGAGCCTCTCTCATGCCAGGATTACAAGCGGTGGTGGTGGCACAAGCCAAGAAGCCCAGCTCCAGGTATTCGCTTATTATTGAGTCAAAATTTGCTCCCCCGGGGAAGTGCGGCCTGCTGCAGGTGCACCAGCGGATGCCAGAGGCGGGTGACTCCCGCGCTTGGGACAGGTGTCCTCCTGGAACTCCACAGCTGTGGTGCACATGCTCTCTATGAACATGTTGATTCCCTGAGCCTGTAGGTTTCTGGGTGGAAGCAATGCACATTTTAATTCTGCTGGGGAGCCAGCGGTGTGTCTTTCAGAATCTGCGATGCTCTTTAAGGTGGAGATAAATACATGTATTTCTTAGAAGGAGACTTGAAAGATTGATAGGAAAAATTTTAGACAACTTTTCTTGGACTATAAAACACAAGCAGATAGAAATACATATATACTCTTTCCTTGAATGGAAAAACTCCCATATTTTAAAACAAAAATTTCTTGTCAACATTCCAGTCAAAATACCTATGGGACTGATCAAATCTGTTCAAATATTAAGAACAAGTGGAAAGGAATAATTAATAAAATTATTATCAAAGTGAAAAATAGAAGAATGATTCTTAGTGAACATAGAAATGAGACTCGTTTTAGGAGGGAGGGAAGGTGTGCCGCAGCATGCATGTGGAGGCCAGAAGAAAACGTGTAGCAGTCAGTTCTCTCCTTCCATGGGGAAGGAACTTATGTCAATCAGCTTCAGTGGCCATTGCCCTTATCTGATGAGTTATCTCACCAGCACTATTGAAACAGTGTGATACAGACACAGAAACAGACTTAATCATATATTTGGATAAGAGACTTACCTACCAAAATTATTCATTCTGTTGGAAGGTTTGAAGGAGAATGTCTCCTTTGGCTCAGGCACTGAAATACTTGAATCCCCAGCTGGAGGAGCTGTTTAATAGGGAGGTTCCACCATGCTGGAGGAAGTGTGCTGATGGGGGCAGGGGGAATGACACTTTAAGGGTTTAAAGTCCCTCCCTATTTCCAGTTTGCCCTCTGCTTTGATTTGGGGTTAAAGGTGTTAAAGATGTGATCTCTCAGCTTCTGTTGCCAAGCCTGCTATTTTGCCTCTATGCCTCCCTGCCAGAATACACTCATCCCTTTGAAACCACAACCCAAAATAAACTCTATTTTTAAAGTTGTCTTTTGTTCATGGTGTTTCATCACAGCAACAGAAGAATAACCAACAAAAGTGGATCCAATGATGAATACATTCCAGGATAAACGAGGCATCTTAAATCAGTTCTGAGGTCAGTGGATGAAAGCTTCTAGAAATAGCTAGTTGGGAAAATAAATACAGAACCCTGAATTTCATTGACCTCTAAAATAAATTACAAATGCATTTTGTTCTTCTTTTTTCTTGTTCTTTTTCCTTCCTTTTTTTAAATAATTAAGATGAGATAACATTCTGTAGCACAGGTTGGCCTTGAACGAAAAGCCTATGGAGCATTGGAATTGTAGGCATGAGCCACTATTTCTGACTCTTATTTTTAACATACAAAGAGATAAAGTAAAATAAAGCATTTAAAAGTATATGAGAGATTACTTACCTGAGTTTAGAATGGACAAAGCCTTCAAAAGCATAATAACGAGCATAAAATTATAATATAAATATTAATAAGCATGCCAGCATTGAAATTTAAGACTTCTGCAGACCAAAATAAGGAAACAACATTAAAGGTTATGGAAAAACAGTGGTGGCACAAATAACATAGATTCTCAAAGAATCTCATTGATTCTTCTGAACAGCAAAGGAATAACAAACAAAAAACAACAAAGCAAAAAAAATCACAGCCAAGATTTTCAGCTGACCTAGAAGACAGGACAAAGCCACATCCCCAATGGGCCGCAGTCAGGGATCAAGCACCACCTAGCTATAGTACTGCTTGGCTCCTAGCATCTTCCTGGGAAGAGGCAGAGGGACCACACGCAGCAGCTGGCAGATCAGAAAACTTAGTTACCGTGAAAATGGGCGAGACAGCACAATGGACACCTTTGGAGCAAAAGCTAAAGCTGGAAGTCAGTCTGCCAAACATAAATGAGGAACAGAGGGCTCTTAAATGCTGGAAGGTGAAAAACAGAAGATTTACCCATAGGACCATGTTCCTAGGCAAAAAGGATGGTGTAAAATACTCCTCAGGTCATGAGGAAACACGACTGCAGCCAACTGAAATGTCCCACCTGCCAAAGATGAGAGGTTTCTAATTTCAATGGGTTGAAACCCACCAAATGATTTACACAGGATTTCATAACACTATGGCACAGTATTTTAAAAGATCCAATAGCAGTGGTAAGTTTTAGAAGGTGATAAGAAAGCAGTTAAGGGTCTTGGAAAACTGTCAGAGAAATGGATGAGTGTCTACTTGTCCTCTCAGGTATAAACTGTATATGAACTTAAACCATAGTTACCAAACTACTTCAGCCAACAAGTGAAAACAGATACTAGACTTAGAATACTGTTATTTTGTAACCCCCGGTGGCCTAACACACCTTGCCCTACTGCTGCTGTCTGAAATCAGCTCCCATCATAGGAAACCATCAGAGCCAGGCATGGTGGTGCACTACACTCCTATAACCCCGATACTTTGGAGGAAAAGGCAGGAGGAGCACTGCAGAGCTGAGGCGCAAGCAGGCAAGCCAGAGGAGTAGTATAGCACACTGGAACTCTGCTCGGGTTTGGCTGCACCCACCCTCCTCACCCAACAACGTGCTTGGCAGCCTGAGACCCTTTTACGTGCATGGACTATGCATTAGCAACCTGTTAGGAGCCCACCTGCGCAAAGCTGCAGGGATTTCCGCTTCAAATCGCAGAAATAAGCTACCCCAATATACCACCTGCTTCCCTTCAGACACATCCTGGGAGACAATTGGGGATCTATGGACAGTGAGCAGTCCTGCCTAAAGGTAGGTTAGGACACACTCCATGATAAGGCAAACTGTCCTCAAAGTGAACTTTTAGGGAAAATCTTAATTTAACAAATTATGCCTATGAGTAACTGGGTATATACATGCATTTTGGGAAATAACATACTTGGTACCTATGTTAGGGTTTCTGTTGCTGCAACAAAACACCATGACCGAAAGCAAGTTGGGGAAGAAAGAGTTTATTTGGCTTAGATGAGCACATTGCTGTTCATGACTGAAGAAAGTCAGGACAGGAACAGAAATAGAGCAAGATCCTGGAGGCAGGAGCTGATGCAATGGACCTGAAGCAATGGAGGGTGCTGCTTACTGGCTTGCTTCCCCTAGCTTGCTCAGCCTGCTTTCTTATAGAATCCAGGACCCCCAGATCAAGGATGGCACCACCCACAATGGGCTGGGCCCTTCCCTGTTGATCACTAATTGAGAAAATGCCTTACAGCTGGATCTCACAGAGGCCTTTCCTCAGCTGAGCCTCCTTCCTCTCTGATGACACTAACATGTGTAAGGTTGAAACTAAACCAGCCAGTACAGTTGGTGAATAAATGCTCACATCATCCAAGCCTTTCAGTCAAAACTATCTCTTGGTCACTCATGTGACCTGCTTTCTTATAGTGTACTTTTGAACCTTTACTATAGCTTTGCTTTGAACAAAGTTTCCTAGATATTTTGATATCTCTGTGGCCTTTATTTCATTCTTGACTAAGGGGCCAGGAACCTGGAAACACCCAGCTTATGCTCCCAACTACCAGTGACAAGGGTACGTTGCAAATGATAGGCCAGCTGGTGTTAGGAGTAAGACAGCATCAAAAACACATGACAATAAGGACAACCACTAGGAAATAAGAAATGATGAGTCTCCTTCTCGCTAAAACGTACACCTACGTATTTATTATGTACATGTCTGCACATACTCATGAGTACCACACCACAAGATGGAGGGCAGAGGAAAACTTGGAGGATTTAGTTCTCTCCTTCCACTGCGTGGGTCCTGAGGAACACGAACCTACATCATGAGGCTGGGCAGAATGCACCTTTGCCCATTAAATCATCTCCCTGGACTGGAGTTCTCTCATCCCCCCCCCCTTGTCTTGAGGCAGGGTATCACTGTGTAGCCCAGGCTTGCCTTGAACTTTTGGAAATATTTCTGTCTTATCTTCCCCAATGTTGGAATTATAGGCATGTACCATCACACCTGTATTTCCATCTCCTAATCCATCAAACGAACCAAACCTGGAGTAAGCCATTTTTTGGACACAGCCACTTAGTAGCATAACTGTGATGATGTTTTAAAGTTCATTGGGTATACACTCAGCAAAATCCAAGTGTGGGAGAAACCTACAGGCCAAACAGCCTGGTTTTCTTAATAGATAAATTGTTAGAAGAGAGAAATGGGGTGGAGAGCACTCCAGAATCATAAGGGTTGGCAGGAAAATTGGAAGCCTTGTTCACTGCTAGTGAGGATGTAGAATGGTGCAGCTTCCGGGGTAAACAGTTTGGCAGCTTATGGAAAAGTAAAGCAGAGAGTGACTCCACGATCCAGCAAGCCAGCTCTCACAGTGCACCCAAGAGAACAGAGACACATGCTCATGTAAACACTTGCCCAGAATGTTTGTAATAAAATCATGTATACTAGTCCAGACGCAGAAACAACTCCAGTGACTGACCATTGAGACTGCTTACAAAATGTGATTATCCACACATGGTAGCTTATTTGGCCTTAATAAATGGAATGGAATATTAAAACCACATGCTATGTAACATAGATGAACTTGCAAAAATTACACACGGGGCAAAAAGCCAGACACATAGCCACAGTTTGATTCAATGTTTGTGAAATGTGACGGACAGGAAAATCCACAGCAACAGAAGGCAGGTTGGTGGTTGCCAGGGCTGCCAGGAAAGGATCAGGAAGTGAGTTCTATTTGTGTAGCTCATCTCAGGGTGAAGAAGATGTTCAGGAATTGGGTATTAACTCCATGTGCTAATCCATGAGAAATTACCCCAAACCGTCAAATTGCACACTTCGAATGGCAGATTTTATGTCAAGTGAAGCATACCTCAATTTCAAAATAACAATAAGTGAGATGTTAACTTTTAGCAGACCGTACAATGAGCAGGGTGCGGTGGCTCACACCCTTTAATCCCGGTGTTCGGCGCAGGGGGGCAGGTGGAGCTCTGTGAGTTCGAGGCCAGCCTGGTCTACACATCAATTCCAGGACAGCCGGGCTACACAGAGAAACCCTGTCTCAAAGAAAAGAAAGCAGACCATACAATGCGTAGGTGTGCACACGTGGATACCAGCTCTGTATCCACACACAACAAAAGTACAATAGTTTTTAAAAGTACAATAGTGAATACACATAGGACAAGAAACAGTGATGGAGAATTGCCAGTGGGGGCTTTTTTTTTAAACATTTATGATTTATTTGTGTGTGCCAGGAGAAGACATTGGGTCTCTTCTCCCATCACTTTCTACCTGTTCCTCTGAGGCAGAACCTGGGGCTACTGTGTCCAGCTAGAGTGGAAGTCAGGAACCGCAGAGGTCCTCCTGTCTGGCCCTCCTTAGAGCTGGGATTTCAGGTTTCTGCAGGAAACACCAACAACCTGTTGCACGGGTGCTGAGATCATAACTTAAGGCCTCACGCTTGCACAGCAGGACCTCTGAATTGCCAAGCCATCTCTCCAGCCCATGAACGAGCTTTTAGGAGATCATAGTTTTAACTCCTCACTCAAGGAGTGAGTTACAAGGATGCTGGCTTTAGAACAAATCACAAAACTTCATTTTATTTTATGTGATTTTCTTTTTTTCAACAAACAAAATATAATAAGATCTATGTGCCTATTGTCCCCACCCCACCCGACTTCCCACCGCTGAAAGTTCATTTATACCTGACCCTCTGGGTCTACAGATTATAGCATGGCTATAATTTATATAACAGCTAGTGTCCAAATAATTTTAAGAGTATTGGCATTGACTCTTCTTTGAAAGTCTGGTGGAATTCTTGAGCTAGAGCCATCTGGCCCTAGACTTTTTTCTTTGGGAGACTTTTAAAGACTGTTTCTATTTCACTGGAGGTTATAGATCTATTTAAATTGTTTATCTGATCTTCACTTAACTTTGATAAGTATTACCTATTGAGAAAATTATGCATTTCTTTTAGATAGCCCAATTTGGTGGAGTAGAGGTTTTTAAAGATTGTTTTATGAGTCTCTGAATTTCCTCGGTATCTGTTGTTATGTCCCCCATTCATTTCTGAGTTTGTTAATTTGGATGTTCTCTCTGTTTCAGTTAGTTTGGATAAGAGTTGGTCTTGTTGACTTTCTCAAAGAACTAGTTCTTTGCTTCATTGATTCTTTATATTATTCTCTTTGTTTCTATTTCATTAATTTCAGCCCCAGAGTTTGATTATTTCCTGCCATCTACTCCTCCTGGGTATGCTTACTTTTTTTGTTCTAGAGCTTTCAGGTGTTGCTGTTAAATTGCCAGTATGAGATCTCTCCATTTTTTTTTAAAGTAGGCACTTAGTACTATACACTTTTCTCTTAGCACTGCTGTCATTGTGTCACTTAAGTTTCAGTATGTTGTGTATTTATTTTCATTCATTTTATAAAGCCTTTAAGTTTAATTTTTATTGTTTCTGTCTTGACCCATTTTTCATTCAGTAGTGAGTTGTTCAGTTTCCATGATTCTGTAAGCTTTCTGTTGTTTCTGTTGTTGTCCACACCCAGCTTTAATCTGTGGTGGTCTGATATAATGCAGGAAGTTATTTTGATTTTCTTGTATCTCCTGAGACTTGTTTGTGTCCAAGTATGTGGTCAATTTTGGAGAAAGTTCCATGGGGCATAAAGAGAAAGCATATTCTCTTGTGTTTGGGTGAAATGTTCTGTAAGTATCTGCTATGTCCATTTGGTTTGTAATGTCTGTTAGCTCCAGCATTTCTATTTAGTTTTTGTCTGGTTGGCCTCTCTGTTGATGAGAGTGTGGTATTTAACTCTTCCAATATCAGTGCATGAGGGTCAATACGTTATTTAAGCTGTAATTGTGTTTCTTTACAAACTTGAGTGCATGGTGTTTGGGACATAGTTGTTTAGAATCGAAATGTCGCCTTGGTAGATTTTTCTTTTAATGAGTATATAGTGTCTTTTCCTATCTTTTGATTAGTTTTGGTTTAAAGTCAATTTTGTTAGATATTAAAAGTTACACAAGCTTGCTTCTTAGGTCCATTTGCTTGGAATCTTTTTCTAACCATTTACCCTGAGGTAATGTCTATTCTTGATGTTGAGATGTGTTTTTTACATCCTGTTTTGCATCCATACTGTTAGGCTGTGTCTTTTTATTGGAGAATCGAGATCATTGATATTGAAAAATATCAATGACCAATGATTGTTGATTCCTGTTGTTTATTTTTTATTGTTGTTGTTGTTGGCAGTGGTGGTGGTGTGTATGTGTATGCGTCCCTTATTTTGATTTTGCTGGTCTGAGAGTACTTCTTCCCTATGTTTTCATGGGTATAGTTAACCTCCTTAGGTTGGATTTTTTTCCTTCTAGCATCTTCTATAATTCTGAATTTGCAGATAAATATTGTTTAAATTTGGCTTTATCCTATTGTTTCTCCAACCATAGTATTTAAAAGTTTTGTAGGAAATAGTAGTCTGGGCTGGCATCTGTGGTCTCTTTAGAGCCTGCAGGATATCTGTCCAGGCCCTTTCTGGCTTTTAGAGCCTCCATTGAGAAGTCAGGTATAATTCTAATACAATGGTTCTCAAACCTTTGGCCTTCATACATGCTCAAATCTCTCTCTCTCTCTCTCTCTCTCTCTCTGACACACACACACATACACACTGAATAGTAGTCTACAATGGATTTAAAAATTTGGAGGGGGCCAAACTACCCTTTCCTAGGGATCACATATAGATATCCTACATATTGGATATTAGATTACAATTCACAACAGCAGCAAAATTACACTTGTGAAGTAACAATAAAAATAATTATATGGTCAGGGGTTACTACAATATGAGTAGTAAAGAGTCACAGAATTCGGAAGATTGAGGACCACTGTTCTGATAGATCTGCCTTAATATCTTACTTGGTCCTTTTTCTTACAGCTCTTCATAGTCTTTTTTTCCTATTCATTAAGAGTTTTAATAATTATATGCCAAGGAGATATCTTTTCTGCTCTGATCTGTTTGGTGTTCTGTATGTTTCCTGTATCTTTATAGGCATCTCTTTCTTTAGCTTGGGAATTTTTTTCTATGATTTTGTTGAAAATATTTTCTGGGCCTGTGAGCTGGGATTCTTCTCCTTCTTCTATTCCTATTATTCTTAGACTTGGTCTTTTTACTGTTTCCCAGATTTTCTGGATGTTTTGTGTTAGAGCATTTTTAGATTTACATTTTATTTCACTAATGTATCCATTTCTTCTACTATATTTTCAATTCCTTTCTTTCTCCCTTTCTTTATTCCTTCCTTGCTTCCTTCCTTCCTTCTTTCCTTCCTATTTTTCACATTTATTTTTAGGTTATGTGCATGGATGTTTTGCCTGCGTGTCTGTCTGCACCGTGGGCAGTAAGTGCTGGCAGAAGCCAGAAGAGCTCATCAAGATACCCTGAAACTGTAGTTACATATGTTTTTGAGCCACTATGTGGGTTCTGGGTTCAAACCTGACTCTTCTGGAAATATAGCCAGTGTTATTAACCACTGAGCCATCTCTCCAGATCTTTTGTGATCTTCTATATCCATGTTTTTCTTTTTAACAACAAAAAAAGGTTATTCTTAAAAATATCAGAAACAAAATTAAAAGTCATTCTAGGGAATGATTTATGTATATATGAATATGACATTAAATATATTTTCTGGTTTTCTAATTATCCTTTTAAAGTCAATAGAAAATGTTTAAGTGTAAATTCAAGTTTGAGAGCAGAGTAAGGTGGTACATATTTGTTCTCCCAATACAGGTGCATCAAGAATTCAAGGTCATCTTCTGCTCTGTCACAGTTTTGAAGCCAGCTTGAACTGCCTCAGAAAACAAGGAGGAGGCATTGGAAAATGGTTCCGTGAGTGAAGTGGTTGTTTACAACCACAAAGACTTGAGTGTGGAGAGCAAGCACAGTGTAAAATGCCTGACATGATGGCATAAGTCTGTCACTGTAGAGCAGGGAGGTAGAGGGAGGCAGATCTCTGGGGCTTGCTAGCCGGCCAGCCAGGCCCAGGGAGATGACAAATGGCCTTCAGACATGCCCCAGTCTCTCTCTCTCTCTCTCTCTCTCTCTCTCTCTCTCTCTCTCACACACACACACACACACACACACACACACACACACACACACTGGATAGTAGTCTACAATGGATTAAAAATGCTTATTTCTGAATTACTGAGTTATGATTTTTCTTTTCTGTACTTTTCTAATTTACCATAATGATTTGTTGCAGATTGATCTGATGCGTGTTACTGGCCCTCAAGATCTGGTTACACCTATCCTTGTTTTGTAAACCTGCCTAAGACATACCTGATTGGTTGATTAAATGGCCTATACCTGGGCAGGAAAGAACAGGGTAGGCATGGCTAAGGTTCTGGGGCTTGGAAAGATTCAAGAAAATCACAGGTATAGAGGGACAGGCAGAGAAGAGGAAGGAGGACGCCACTATGGTTTAGCATGGAGAAAAAAAAAACCCACATGGTCCAAAAGAAAGGACTCCTATAATGGCGTGAAAAGGCCCAGATGAAGAATAAAAGAAAGTACCATG